>NC_080023.1:27208787-27511818 GCF_030020395.1 Manis pentadactyla
TCAGACTGCAGAGGTATAATAAAAATAGAAATAAATAATATAAAAGAAAACAAAAAGGCTCACAAACACATGGAGGCTTAACAACATGCTCCTAAAAAATCAGTGGATCAATGACCAAATTGAAACAGAGATCAAGCAATATATGGAAACAAATGACAACAACAGCACAAAGCCCCAACTTCTGTGGGACACAGTGAAGGCAGTTCTAGGAGGAAAGTATACAGCAATCGAGTCCTATTTAAAGAAGGAAGAACAATCCCAAGTGAATAGTCTAAAGTCACAATTATTGAGATTGGAAAAAGAAGAACAAATGAGGCCCAAAGTCAGCAGAAGGAGAGACACAATAAAAATCAGAGAATAAATAAAATGAGAAGAATAACACAATAGAAAAAATCAATGAAACCAAGAGCTGGTTCTTTGAGAAAACAAACAAAAGAGATAAGCCCTAGCCAGACTTATTAAGAGAAAAAGAAAATCTACACACATAAACAGAATCAGAAATGAGAAAGGAAAAATCACAATGGACCCCACAGAAATACAAACAATTATTAGAGAATATTATGAGAATTTATATGCTAACAAACTGGAAAAATAGAAGAAATGGACAACATCCTTGAAAAATACAACCTTCCAAGACTGACCAAGGAAGAAACAGAAAATCTAAACAGACCAATTACCAGCAACAAAATTGAATCGGTAATCAAAAAACTATCCAAGAACAAACCCCCTGGGTCAGACGGATATACCTCAGATTCTTAGCAGACATACAGAGAAGACATAATACCTATTCTCCTTAAAGTTTTCCAAAAAATAGAAGAGGAGGGAATACTTCCAAACTCATTCTATGAATCCAGCATCACTCTAATACCAAAACCAGGCAAAGACCCCACCAAAAAAGAAAATTACAGACCAATATCCCTGATGAACATAGATGCAAAGATACTCAACAAAATATTAGCAAACCGAATTCAAAAATATATCAAAAGGATCATACACCTTGTCCAACTGGGATTCATCCCAGGGATACAAGGATGGTACAACATTCAAAAATCCATCAACATCATTCACCACATCAACAAAAAGAAGGACAAAAACCACATGATCATCTCCATAGATCCTGAAAAAACATTCGACAAAATTCAGCATCCATTCATTGTAAAAACTCTCAACAAAATGGGCATAGAGGGCAAGTACCTCAATATAATAAAGGCCATACATGACAGACCCACAGCCCACATCATACTTAACAGCGAGAAGCTGAAAACCTTTCCTCTCAGATCAGGAACAAGACAGGGATGCCCACTCTCCCCATTGTTATTCAACATAGTGCTGGAGGTCCAAGCTATGGCAATTAGACCAAACAAAGAAATACAAGGCATCCAGGTTGGTAAAGAAGAAGCCAAACTGTCACTATTTGCAGATGACATGATATTGTACATAAAAAAACCATAAAGACTCCACTGCAAAACTACTAGAACTAATATAGGAATTCAGCAAAGTTGCAGGATACAAAATTAATACACAGAAATTTGTTGCTTTCCTATGCACTAACAATGAACTACAAAGAGAAATCAGGAAAAAAATACCATTTACAATTCCACCAAAAAGAATAAAATACCTGGGAATAAACCTAACCAAGGAAGTGAAAGACCTATACCCTGAAAACTACAAGACACTCTTAAGAGAAATTAAAGAGGTTACTAACAAACGGAAATTCATGCCATGCTGTTGGCTAGGAAAAATTAATATTGTCAAAATGGCCATCCTGCCCAAAGCAATCTACAGATTCATTGCAATTCCTATCAAAATACCAACAGCATTCGTCAACGAATGCACAGACCAGTGGAACAGGATAGAGTCCAGATAGTAACCCAAACATATATGATAAATTAATATATGATAAAGGAGCCATGGACATGCAATTGGGGAAATGACAGCCTCTTCAACAACTGTTGTTGACAAAACTGGACAGCTATATGTAAGAGAATGAAACTGGATCACTGTCTAACCCCATACACAAAAGTAAATTCAAAATGGATCAAAGACCTGAATGTAAGTCATGAAACCATAAAACGCTTCAACAAAAACATAGGCAAAAATCTCTTAGACATAAATATGAACAACTTCTTCATGAACATATCTCCCCGGGCAAGGGAACCAAAAGCATAAATGAACAAGTGGGACTATATCAAGCTGAAAAGCTTCTGTACAGCAAAGGACACCACTAATAGAACACAAAGGCATCCTACAGTATGGGAGAATATATTCATAAATGACAGATCTGATAAACAGTTGACATCCAAAATATGTAAAGAGTTCATGCACCTCAACAAACAAAAAGCAAATAAGCCTAGTAAAAAATGGGCAGAGAAGCTGAACAGATACTTCTCCAAAGAAGAAATCCAGATGGCCAACAGGCACATGAAAAGATGCTCCTCATCACTAATCATCAAAGAAATGTAAATAAAAACCGCAATGAGATATCACCTCACACCAGTTAGGATCGCCACCATCCTAAAGACAAACAAAAACAAATGTTGGTGAGGATGTGGAGAACAGGGAACCCTCCAACACTGCTGGTGGCAATGTAAATTAGCTCAACCATTGTGGAAAGCAATAGGGAGGTTCCTCAAACAACTCAAAATTTGACCCAGGAATTTGACCCAGGAATTCCACTCCTAGGAATTTACCCTAAGAATGCAGGAGCGCAGTTTGAAAAAGACATATACACCCCTATGTTTATCGCAGCACTATTTACTATAGTCAAGAAATGGAAGCAACAATGTGTCCATCAGTAGATGAATGGATAAAGAAATTGTGGTACATATACCCAATGGACTATTATTCAACCATAAGAAGAAATCATATCCTACCATTTGCAACAACATGGATGGAGCTAGAAGGTATTATGCTCAGTGAAATAAGCCAGGCGGAGAAAGACAAGTATCACATGATTTCACTCATCTGTGGAGTGTAAGAACAAAGAAAAAACTGAAGGAACAAAACAGCAGCAGACTAAAAGAACCCAGCAATGGACTAACAGTTACCAAAGGGAAAGGGACAGGGGAGAATGGGTGGGAAGGGAGGGATAATGGGGAAAAAGGCGCATTATGATTAGCACACATAAAGTAGCAGAGGGGGTACACGGGGAAGGCAGTATAACACAGAGAAGACAAGTTATGATTCTATAGCATCTTACTATGCTGATGGACAGTGACTGTAATGGAGTATGTGGTGGGGACTTGATAATAGGGGGAGTCTAGTAGCCATAATGTTGCTCATGCAATTATACATTAATAATACCAAAATAAAAAAAATCAGTCTTCCTTTGAAAATTATGAATGGTAATATTATAGAAATATTTAACATCACATATTTGTTGTTACATTCAAAATGGATGTTTGGATTCTTCTACAAATATAAAAATTTGAAATGCAAGAAAAGGGGTTAGAAATATTCAGATTTCAGTTAGAATTTGGATAAACACTCTGATGTTATATAGCAGAAGATTAATTGAAGTGTGATGGTATTGGTTACTTTTATGGAGATTTTAAGATTCTGACTAGGAAGGTAGATCTGTATGTTCTCACACATCAGTTCAGACTATTATAGGGATGGAATTTTAGTTAGCCTGATTCTGATCTGACCAACTTTGTAATTCCATGTAAACTTAGATGGAGTTTAGGGTATTAACTATGTGATTTTGGGAATGAAATCTAAAATGAATAATCAGATATTCATGAATCTGATAGAAAGTCATTAGATGATATTAAGTAGGAAATTCCAATTTCTAATTATTGTAGGTCAGCAATGCAAGTCCAATTATTTACAAATAATATAGATGAGAGTTTAAAATAAATAAGGAAATTATAAGATCTCAGATTTCTCTCTTAGTACCATTGTCCTGACCTAATGCCAAATTCTTCTCTAATTCAATCTTCTTTTTAACTAATGTACCTATCAGTGTTGTTGTCTATAATTTATTTATTTGATTTACTTGAAAGTTCTCCTCCTACTTGGCTACATTTTTATATTACAGTAAATGTGTATGGTAGTATAGTTGTTTAGTTTTTAATAAACACTTTCTCTAGAAATAGCCTGATTTTTATTTATTGGTATGTAAGATCATCTTTGGTTCAAATTCACAGGACAGATGCTTAAAAAGAAACATTTTCACCTTTCATTTCTTGTGCTTATTTATACAAAATCGATATTTAGAACCCAACAATGTGATAAATGAAACATTCATATTTAAATAGTTGTTTTATTTAGCAAAAATATTATCCATAGAAATATCCTCACTATGGTAGTAATATGTTGCAATTGGAAGCCTGATTCTGAGTCAGAAAGATGTGAGTTTAAATACTTGTTTCCCCACTTGCTGCTCTGTGCTGTTGGACAATATATTTGAAATTTCTAAGCCAAATTTATAGAATCTGAAAAATGGGATGACATCAACTATCATTAAATTGTGTGTGAACTAAATAATGGATAGCACACACCATGTTTGGACCAGAGTAAGGACTCAGGTAGGAACTATATATTCTAAGATATGTTAGCAGAATGGGTCATCATTTACTTTAAAAATTAAAAAAGGAAACTTGAATCTTAGCCCTACTGTTTAAAAGTGTAAAGCGCGATGAACTAGAAAAACTCTTTGGTCTCAGTTTCTTCATACAGTTAATTATACCATTGGATTATTTTGGGAATTAAGTCAGATAAATCATGAAAGTATCTACTGGATGGTTAGAGTAAATATCAAACATCACAGACACACATGCAGTATGCATATGTGCATATTTATAGTTAAATGCAAAAGGTTTCAGATTAATATATATTGTATTGCACACACATATATAATATATATATGTGATATATGATCATATATAAATGAAAAATTGGGAAGCATTAGCTTTAATTACTGATAGTTTCCTATATATTCTGATGAAAAGTTAACTGTATAAAATAACTGTTTTCTTTTTGCTTACCTATAGTTTCCAAATTTTCTAAATGAGTAAATTACTTGTGTGATGATTTATGAGAACTGTTAGTTCTATTTGCATGGAAGTTAAACTAATGTATATATTTTACACAGAAAGACATTCATTGTGAATAAATAAATGCATTAACATAAATAGAGAGGCCCAACAATGGGAAGAGAAATATCAGGTGGAAGAAGTTAGGAGCCAGCAGAGACTGTAATTGTCCAACAATGATTAGAGTGCTGTCTTTTCTCTGGAGCTACAGCTAAACTACATTTTCCAGTCTGTCTTACTGATAGTAAAATCTTTATCTTAGATCTGGCCCATAGAATGTGAATAAAAGTGATGTGTGCTATTTATAGCATGGAAGATAAAAATATCCCCTGAAATCAGTACATGTTTTATGTCCCCACTTTTCAGCTGACTTGAGAGGGTTCCAAAGACTAGGACAGTCTGCCCAGGTGAAATAAATCTGGATCTCTGAACGCAGTGTTGAGTCAAAGCTTGTGTCCCTGTCCCACGGATATTATTGGACTTTTTCATGTGCCACTGTGCCATGTTCATGGGTTGCAAGATTCATTATTGAGATTAGATTTTTTAAATTTATTTAGAAATGTAATGTCTCTCCAGTCAACATCCTAGCACACTTTTTAAAAAAGTAATTGGCAAGAGAATTATGAAATATGTATGGAAAAATAGTTATTTGGATGATTGATACTATCAGATTTTAAGACTTTTGATAAACTACAGTACTCAAGAAGGTATGTTTTTGGCATAAATTAGACAGGTAAAGCAATATAACTAAACAAGAGTGTTGAAATTGGCCCAGGCTTTTGTAGTCATCTGGTTTACCAAAATGTTGACAAGATAATTCAATAGCTGAAGGAATGACCTTACCACAAAATGTTGCTGGAACAATTAACTACCCATATTTTTGTAAAGAAGTATACCTTACCTCATATTATTAGGTAAAACTAGTTTGAAATCACAAACCTAAACAGATCACAGACCTAAATGTTAGAGTTCAAACTATAATTTTTTTAGAAGAAACCATGCAGTTGTATGTATGATATACATCCGAGTGATCCATTCCTAAGTATTTATTCCTAAGGGGAATAAAAAAATGTATGACAATACAAAGATTTTTCTACAAATCTCCAAAGGAGCATTAATTATAATGGGGAAAAATAGGAAAGAAATTAAATTTCTATTAGCAAATTAATGGATAAATGAATTGTTTTACATTCTTGAACTTCTCAGCTATAAACAAGGTGAGATATTGATAAATGAAATAACAGAGAAATCTCAAAAGCATTATTCTGGGTGAAATAGAACAAACCATATGATTTAATGTTTATACAAATCTAGAAAAATTAACATGTGGTGAGAGAATACATATCACTGGTTGCCTAGGGCTTGGGACAGAGGGAAGATAGTAACTACTACAGAAGCATGAGGGAATTCCTCTAGTATGGTGGTAGTTATACAATGGCATTCAATTGCCCAACATATAAAACTAGATTTCAAATGAATAGATTGTACTTTGTACATTATACCTCAATAAAGCTGACAGCTTTTTTTTAAGTAAAAAAAAAAAAACACTTCAAAAGCAATGGACATGCTGAATATCAGATTTAAAAATTATAGAGAGAATTAATGAAGTGGAAGACTGCTTCAAGGAAATTACTGAGACTGCAGTATAAAGAAGTAAGAACTATAAATGCACGAAGGTAAGAGATATGTCAGATATTGATATACTAAATTAGTTTCCAGAAAAAATACAGATAATGGGGGATTGGTAATATAGGAAAACCAAATGGCTGAAAACTTTTCAGGACTGAGGAAATACATGTCTTTAGATCAAACATTGTTAAGTTTTAAGTAGGTATATAAATACAAATCCATACCTCAGAATATTAGGAGCAAAAAAATAACATGAAAGGTAAGACAGGAAAACACCTACAACAAGTTTTAAAAAGCATTGAAAACAGACCTCTTAACAGAAAAATTGTGTTCATAAAGTATGAGCAATATCTTAAAAGAGCTAAGAAATAATTTTTAGCCTAGAATTCAGTAGCCAACTACTCTATCATTCAAGAGTAAGAGTAAAATAAATATATTTTAGGCAAAAATGAAACTGTGTAGCACATTGTACATAAGTTTGCTGAGAAAAACTGTTGTATGACATATTATAAAAGGAAATAATTCAAAACCAAGTGCAGCAGTGAGAGACAAATAGCAAAAAAAGTGCAAAGAAGTAAATTAATAAATGAACTTATAAGTATGCATTATATTGTTCTATTAAAAATACTGCTCTTAGAGGCTATAACACAAGGTAGAGCAGATTTATCACGTTAATAGGAGATTTCAAACAAATCCTGAAATAGTCATATTATTGATTATTGTCAGAAAAATCATTAGAAAATAGTTAATTCAATATTGTAATGTATTCATTATATATGAAGACATTTGTAATCTTGAAAATAAATAATATAAATAATATAAATTAATTGATTCAACATTTATTTATTGAATATCTATTGTGTTCTAAATTTTAATCTGGGGACTGGTGAGTCCAAAGTTTCATATCCAATGATAAATAAGTCTTTTGGATATTTAAATATCCTTCTGAACATATAGGTTGTGAAGCATCATTCAGTATGACACATGGAGGAAAACTGAAATCCATTTTTTTACCTGTCAGCCTCCAAGATGCTCCCTGATGATCCCTGCCTTATATTATTCATGCCTTTGCATGTTCCCTCCCTTATTACTCCCTGTGATCAATCAATAGCATAGGCACCTCTTTCTGTGTCTGTCTCTGTCTCTCACCATTCACAGGGGAAAGCCAGCTGCCATGCTGTGAGGACCTTGAAGCAACTCGACAGAGAAGCCCCTGTGGTGAGGAGAGGCCATGTTTTAGAAACAGATCCTTAGCCTTAGTCACACTCTGCATCCCTGGCCAATATCTTGCAATAACTTGACTTCAACCTCATGAGGAACCCTGAGCCAGGAACACTTAGCTAAATCACTTCTGACCCACAGAAGCTGTTAGATAGTAAATGTTTGCTGTTCTGAGCAGCTCTATATATTGGAGTAATTTCTTACACTGTGATGGATACATTATCTTCAATTTTCTGATACCTTGCTTTGGCACCAAAACCAAATAAAAAATATTTTAAAGGAAACTCTCAATATGAGCACTTTTACCATACATTTGAAAATAGGGTGAAACCCTAATATTTAAAACTTACAGATACAGTTGATCACAGTGTGTATCTTAAAATCTATTCATTTATTTCAGTATTTAACAGAAAGTTGCAGTGAAGCTATCTCTGTTAAATTTCCTTAACTAGTGTTTAGATTGTCAGTTACATTTTCAGAAATTTTAATAATTGTCTGTTCGTTAACATTTACTTAGATCTTGTATAAAAGGTCAATGCTAACTTACTCATCTGACAGTAGGGAGTCAAGGTAATATTGAGTGTCCGATCACCAAAATTACTAATAAACAGTGGCATAAAACTGCAGGCTTGTTCCTCATCTTTTTTATTGATTGAAGGATGTGTAAAGACAAATAACACAGAATCATTAGTATTATTTTATAATGTACAACTTATTCTACAGCTTATTATTGAGAAAACTTATTGGAAACACAGTAAAATTATAAATTATAAAAGTATAAATATTAGAGATGTAACTATAGCATTTCTTGGACGAAAAATGTCATATAGATATGAAGATTGATATGTGTAAGTTTTGCAAATTTTAGCAGTCAAGAAATAAGGGAAAATATGATCAGTTACATGTTTTATTGTGTCTCTTCTGAAACAATCTCACAGCGATCTATAGTTAGTAGCTGGGTAAGCCTTCACAGGTAATATTGGTACACAGTATTCTTGAAGAGCAATATAAAGGAAATAAATCACCAGTTTTAATGAAGCTATACTATACCTTGTAGCTTCCTGTGATTAAGTCTGCAACATAGAAAATGAAAGCAATTCGTCAAGGTCAAATTTAAACATAACTACTCCAAACACATGGATTCTGACCATCAAGTAGATTCATTAATGAGATCTTTGCCTTCTTGAAATTAAAGTTATATGCATAAATCTTCAACTGACCCTCAATTAGTATCACTTATCTAATCCAAACTCAAAATAACAATGTAAAACAGAATTTTGAATTCATGAAACAGTTGCTTTTATTTTATAATGGATATCAAAGCTGTCACTAGCACCCCTCACCATGGAGTATTTAATGATGTGAGAGAGGAGGGGAATTCCTCTGGACTCCTTTTAAGATCATTGATCTTAGTGAATTATGGAAAAACCATGATTTTAGGGGCTTAGACTATCTGCATGAACAAAAATTATGTTGATCACAAGATTGTTAAGCAATCATTGAAAGCTGATCTCTGTACATGGTAGGGGTGTTGAATTAAGAACGTTACACCTAGAGCATGTACGTTACATGTATATTTCACCAGCTACAGGCAAATGTCAATATATAATGTTTGTATGTGAGAATTTTTTTAAGTATCAGTGTGTTAATTAGGACCATGGAGATTACTAACCTAACAGAAAAATCAAAATAACTATAATTCATTACCTGTGGGAGGAAGGAATTGGAATAGAATGGGTAGGTCAGAAGTTTTGTTTATTTTGTTTTACTTTACTTTGTATTGTGGTTAGAACATACAGTACAGTTTCTTATTATATAATATGGAGACATATTAACAGAATATGAATAAATAGTACCTTAGATTTTGCCAAGTATAGTTTCTGATAAATAATAGGCAGTCAATAAATGTTGATTCCTTCTCCCAACTTATATGTCCCAAGAGACATGATTTTTTTGAATTATTTTTATTTTTTTAATTTTGGTATCATTAATCTACATTTACATGAAGAACACATGTTCACCAGGCTCCGCCCTTACCAAGTCCCCACACACACCCCACCACAGTCACTGTCCATCAGAGTAGCAAGATGTTATGTAATCACCACCTATCTTCCCTGTGTTGCACAGCCCTCCCGGAACCCCCCCACAACACTATACATGCTAATCATAATGCCCCCTTTCTTCCTCCCCCCTCCTAGCCCTCCCTTCCCACCCATCCTCCCCAGTCCCTTTCCCTTTGGTAACTGCCAGGCCATTCATGGGTTCTGTGATTCCTCTGATGTTTTGTTCCTTCAGTTTTTCTTTGTTCTTCTACTCCACATATGAGTGAGATCTTTTGGTACTTGTCTTTCTCGGCCTAGCTTATTACAGTGAGCATAATACCCTCTAGCTCCATCCATGTTGTTGCAAATGGTACAATTTGTTTTCTTCTTATGGCTGAATAATATTCCATTTGGAATATGAACCACATCTCCTTTATCCATTCATCTACTGATGGATATTTAGGTTGCTTCCATTTCTTGGCTATTGTAAATAGTGCTGTGATAAAGTGCTATGTTGAATAAGAGTGGGGAGAGTGGGCATCCCTGTCTGGTTCCTGATCTCAGAGGAAAAGCTTTCAGCTTCTCGCTGTTCAGTATGATGTTGGCTGTGGGTTTATCATATATGGCCTTTATTATGTTGAGGTACTTGCCCTCTATACCCATTTTGTTGAGAGTTTTTATCATGAATGGATGTTGAATTTTGTTGAATGCTTTTTCAGCATCTATGGTGATGATCATGTGGTTTTTGTCCTTCTTTTTGTTTATGTGGTGGATGATGTTGATGGATTTTCTAATTTTATACCATCCTTGCACCCCTGGGATGTATCCCACTTGGTCATGGTGTCTGATCCTTTTGATGTATTTTTGAATTCGATTTGCTAATATTTTGTTGAGTATTTTTGCATCTATGTTCTTCAGAGATATTGGTCTATAGTTTTCTTTTTTGGTGGGGTCTTTACCTAGTTTTGGTATTGGGGTGATATTGGCTTTATAGAATGAGTTTGGGAGTATTCCCTCCTCTTCTATTTTTTGGAAAACTTTAAGGAGAATGGCTATTATGTCTTCTCTGTATGTCTGTTAAGATTCTGAGGTATATCTGTCTGGCCCGGGGGGTTTGTTCTTGGATAGTTTTTTGATTACCACTTCAATTTCTTTGCTGGTAACTGGTCTGTTTAGATTTTCTGTTTCTTTCTGGGTCAGTCTTGGAAGGTTTTATTTTTCTAAGAAGTTGTCCATTTCTTCTAGGTTTTCCAGCTTGTTAGCATACAGGTTTTCATAGTATTCTGTAATAATTCTTTGTATTTCTGTGGGGTCCATCGTGATTTTTCCTTTCTTGTTTCTGATTCTATTGATGTGTGTTGATTCTCTTTTTCTCTTTATTAGTCTGGCTAGAGGCTTATCTGTTTTGTTTATTTTCTCAAAGAACCAGCTCTTGGTTTCACTGATTTTTTTCTATTGTTTTATTCATCTCAATTTTATTTATTTCTTCTATGATCTTTATTATGTCCCTCCTTCTGCTGACCTTAGGCCTCATTTGTTCTTCTTTTTCCAATTTCAATAATTGTGATGTTAGACTATTCAATTGGGATTGTTATTCCTTCTTTAAGTATGCCTGGATTGCTATATACTTTCCTTTTAAGACTGCTTTTGCTGCATCCCACAGAAGTTGGGGCTTTGTGTTGTTCTTGTCATTTGTTTCCATATATTGCTTGATCTCTGTTTTAATTTGGTCATTGATCCATTGATTATTTAGGAGCATGTTGTTAAGCCCCCCTGTGTTTGTGAGCCTTTTTGTGTTCTTTGTACAATTTATTTCTAGTTTTATACCTTTGTGGTCTGAAAAGTTGGTTGGTAGGATTTCAATCTTTTGGAATTTACTGAGGCTCTTTTTGTGTCCTAGTATGTGGTCTATTCTGGAGAATGTTCCATGTGCACTTGAGAAGAATGTATATCCTGTTGCTTTGGGATGTAGAGTTTGGTAGATGTCTATTAGGTCCACCTGTTCTAGTGTGTTGTTCAGTGCCTCTGCGTCATTACTTATTTTCTGTCTGGTGGATCTATCCTTTGGAGTGAGTGGTGTGTTGAAGTCTCCCAAAATCAATGCACTGCATGCTATTACCTCCTTTAATTCTGTTAGTATATGTTTCACATATGCTGGTGCTCCTGTATTGGGTGCATATATATTTATAATGTTTATATCCTCTTGTTAGGCTGAGCCCTTTATCATTATGTAATGTCCTTCTTTATCTCTTGTTACTTTCTTTGTTTTGAAGTCTATTTTGTCTGATACTAGTACTGCAACACCTGCTTTTTTCTCTCTGTTGTTTGCATGAAATATCTTTTTCCATCCCTTGACTTTAATCTGTGTATATCTTGGGTTTGAGGTGAGTCCCTTGTAAGCAGCATATAGATGGGTCTTGCCTTTTTATCCATTCTATTACTCTGTGTCTTTTGATTGGTGCATTCAGTCCATTTACATTTAGGGTGGTAATTGAAAGATATGTACTTATTACCATTGCAGGCTTTAGATTCGTGGTTACAAAAGGATCAAGGTTAGCTTCTTTACTATCTTACTATCTAACTTAATTTACTTATTGAGCTATTATAAACACTATCTGATGATTCTTTATTTCTCTCCCTTCTTATTCCTCCTCCTCCATTCTTCATATGTTGGGTGTTTGGTTCTGTGCTCTTTTTAGGAGTGCTCCCATCTAGAGCAGTCCCTGTAAGATGCCCTGTAGACGTGGTTTGTGGGAGGGAAATTCCCTCAACTTTTGCTTGTCTGGGAATTGTTTAATCCCTCCTTCATATTTAAATGATAATCGTGCTGGATATAGTATTCTTGGTTCAAGACCTCCCCAGTTTCCTTCACAGGAGAGGGTGTGGTGGATGTCTGGATTAGTCTGATCTGTATCAAATTTTTCTGCTTTTTCATGTCGATAGATGCAGTGGTATGCTGTTCGCTTGTCTGTCAGCTGGGAGAACCAAGACCCTTTCCACTTGCTCCTGGCCTTTCTTTCCTGGGACAACGGTGTCCCCTAGTGGCTTTTGTTGGTCAGTTGCACATAGATTGGGTCTCTGTTTCTTGCCCGGAGGCTATGGGGGAAGCTCCCTTGCTGTGGGCGTGGCCAGCCTCAGGCTGCTGCTCTGCTATAGCAGGCCACGCCTGAGGGGGAATGGGTGGGGGGCTGTTTATTGCCGTGAGAGGGTCTCAGAGCTACACTGCTGCCTAGAAGGTTAGGGTGCCCGGAGTTCCCCCCGGGACTCCCAGCTGGTGGGCTGTGTGCTCTGGGACGTTTCTGTCCAGCTGTGAGTCCCCTGTCCCTTTAAGACTTTCAAAAAGCACTCGCTTTTCTTTGTCCCAGGGGCACCAGCTGTGAGGACCCACTCCCAGGTTTTACTGTCCCATTTCACTAGTATCCCGCACTCCTCGCACTGTGTGTCTGCTCTCTGGTCCGGATGGCTAAGGCTGGCAATTTAGCAGTCCTGGGCTCCCTCTCCCTCCCCGCTCCGACTCCTCTCCTCCTGCCAGGAGCTGTGGTGAGGGGCGCTCAGGTCCCCCCTGGCTACGGCTTGTATCTTACCCCCTTCACAAGGTGCTGGGTTCTCGCAGGTGTGGATGTGGTCTGGCTGTTTTCCTGTGTCTTCTGGTCTCTCTTTTAGGGATAGCTGTATTTGTTGTATTTTCAAAAATATATATGTTTTTGGGAGGAGATTCCCGCTGTCCTACTCACACCACCTTCTTGGCTCTGCCTATGAGACATATGATTTTTAATTGACTAGTATGCATATATCCTTATTAGTATTTTTTTCTTTGTTCTTTCTCCATCTTTTAGTTTATAACAAATAAAGACTCAAGAACAGACATATTGGTGTTGAAAGAAAGAGCAAATTGTCATCTAAATAATGAGGTAAAATGCTGAGGTGATGCTTAATGAAGAAAGGTTTAGAATCTGGTAGGGTTCTTCAAGACAAGTTGCTGTGAGCTTTTTAAACAAGTATTTTGAAACTATGTTCTGAGGTGATGGAAAAGGTTATAGGAGTGTAAACAGGAAGAATGGCTGAAAGGCCTCAGAGGCAGGATTCTTTATGATGAGTGTGGTCAACTGCTAGCAGATTTTTATGATTTTAATATAAGCAATATTTCAATAAGTAATGTAAAACTATATCTTCAAATATGGCAGAAATGTTATTTGGTAGACATGTTTACTTTGTATTTGCTGGGGAATTTTAAGAAATCTCCGTATGTGTTTGAGGAAGAACTTAAAGCAATAAAATTAGAATTTGAAGAATATGACTGCTATATGAATATGCAAGACAGTTTGAAAGATGAAGAGAGGCCAAATAACTTATTTATGTTCTGGATTTTTTCATATAAGTGTAATCCCAGATCTTATTTTTTCTAAATTTATTAAAGAAAATACAATTTCATCTCAGTAAAACAGAAAATTATGTGCTACACTTGTTAAAATAAGATACTGTGTGCATATTTATCTAACTTCTAATTTTCTAACACTGATTTAAATTTGTTGGTGAAATTTAGAATGTTTATATTTACTAATTTCAGAGGAATAAAAGTTAAGTTTTCATTGATTTGCCCCAAATATCAAAAATATTAGTTAGATAACAGAAATTTCACTTGAATCCTGTCTCTGAAATGCTTAGCTCTTCTAGAACAAGATTATATAAATGTGCATGTGGATTTATCTGTATCTCCTGATTCTACAAAAAATTAGTCTATAAGCATGCATACAATAAAAAAATGTAATAAAATAAAAATTGCCACCAAATATATAGGTTAGGACCAAGGAAAACTTAAAAGGTAGAAAAATATGCAGACCACTATTCCATTAAGTTATTAAAGTTGTGATTTCACATTTAAGTTGAGTTTCTGGGAACTCAAAATTAATGGGAGTCATAGTAATGACCTTCAATATTTTAAGTTAGAAGACATTTCAATTTCTTACATGAAAAGACACTTTTTTCTGGAGCTTAAGTCTGAAGATTTTTCTTAGTGATGTTCATATAGGAAACAGAATATAGATAAAATAACAATAAAAACCACTAAAGCTTATTTGTCCTTAAACTATACAAAACATTATGCTAACCATATGACAGATATTATGTCATTTAATTATTGAGTTACATAATTTCTGTTTTAAAAATGAGGAATAAAAGAATGAAATTTTTAATTATTGGATATCATACAGTTAAAAGCAGTAAAGAAGTAACCTAATTTTGTTCTTGTAGCAAAGAATATAGTTGCAGCCTTATAAATAATGAAATTCTGCATTCCATAGCATTTACAGCATTTTCCAATGGCATCTAAATATAGAATGTAAAACAAAACTCAGAACTATGATCCAAAAATAGCTGTCATAAGGGGGCTTTCTAGTAGTTTTAAAACTAAAAAAAAAGCAATTAATTAATTAAACAATTTATAAGATTCAGTAAAAATACGAAGATACCCAACACATTCACATCCTGCCTCTGTCTGAGCTTTAACACAGCCTATTGTAAATGTCTTAATTAGCTGTTCCCTTTCTTTGGTAGCTCTTGAAAGTTTGAGATTCTCTTGTTTTTCTCCAGCAAATCACACCATGCCTGAAACTTATACTCTCAAAAATTAGTAAATATATTATATTAGACAATCAACCAATCAATATAAAAATGTTTCTGAAGACTTTGTATTGGTAGAATCATGTATTCTAAGTAATATTCTCCATTATAAATGGTAACCTCAAGACTGACTTTTGAACATTTGAAATGGAAAATAATAATAAAAAGTAGGTGTAGAGAAATTAACATGTATATACACATTCAAATCATAAAAGGGCATGAACATGTATGAAAATGTGAAGAAGAGGGAGGCATGCATGTCATGATTTAATATTAATACTCTCAAGGGTTTCCAAACAACAACTTTGAAGGAACAAACCAGTATTTGGGCAGCAAACTGATAAATTTAGTGATAAATAAGCTTTGAAATGGGGTATGGGGAGGACTCGATAATATGGGTGAATGTAGTAACTACATTGTTTTTCTTGTGATACCTTCATAAGAATGTATATCAATGATATCTTAATAAAAAGAATAGGCTTTGAGATCTATGATTTCTTTAAGCAACCAAAATGCCCAGGTCCCTGAAGGTTGAGAGATATTACTTTTTCTACAAAGTATGACATAGCCTTCTCAGTGTTTCCACTTATTCTTCTATAATGTTTTTCTTTAACATCTACCCTAGAGTTGTCCCTCCTGATTGAATGTCATTTCCAGCATATTCTAGTATACTCCCTGATAACATAGAGTACTGATTTAAAAATGGGAACTTGGGAGCCAAACACTTGGGATTGAACACTGGATCTTCTACTTGCTAGTTAAAGTCATGGTTATTGACTTCTTGTTTCTTCATCTGTGAAGTAGAGATAAGAGTATTGCCATCATGGTGTTTTTATAAAGATTAAAAGAAATAATGCATTATTATAAATGTGTAGTTATTAATTAATGTGTCAATGAGTTTTGCAGTTTTACAATGTGTCCATGTTATGGTTCCGGTTACCATGTGGAACTCTTGGCCCTACATCCTGAAAGAGTTGTTTGCCCTCTGCACAGACATTAACAAAAACATGTGGAAAAGGATCTCCTGTTCTTTACCATTGTGGTCTTCAGTGTTCTCAAGACATTAATGTCTGCCCAAATTTGTTATGGGAGGAACTGAGGCATTGTAAACAGAGGATCATACTAGGGAAATGGCAAAAAGAACGAACAAATATTTCTCAGCTTCTAACAGTAACAACACCCACAAACGGACCACAAAAAGTAAATTCTCTAGGCAGAGATCCATTAACAAAATCCTACTTTTTGGAGTCTGTGAGTCTGCTGCTATTTTGTTCCTTCAGTTTTGATTTGTTGTTATACTCTGAAAATGAGGGAGATTATTTGGTATTTGTCTTTCTCTGCCTGGCTTATTTCACTGAGCATAATATCCTCTAGCTCCATCCATGTCATTGCAAATGGTAGGATTTGTTTCTTTCTTATGGATGAATAGTATTCCATTGTGTATATGTACCACATCTCCAAGAAGGGACTGGCAGTTACCAAAAGGGAGAGGTGGGGAAGGTTGGGTGGGGAGGGAGGGAGAAGGGGATTGAGGGGTATTATGATTGGCACAAATGGTGTTGGGGAGATCATGGGGAAGACAGTGTAGCACAGAGAAGACAAGTAGTGACTCTGTGGCATCTTACTACACTGATGGGCAGTGACTGCAATGGGGTATGGGGGGGACTCACTAATAAGGGTGAATGTAGTAACCACATTGTTTTTTCATGTGAAACTTTCATAAGAGTATATATCAATAATACCTTAATTTAAAAAATCTTAATTTTTAACCTCATTCCACCAATTCAGGCCCCTGCTGTTCTCTTAACAAAGATGCCTTTTTCAAATCTTCCAGCCACATAATAGGGAAATTCTATTTCTTCCTCAACCCTAGCTTCCATTCATTAGACCTAGAACCAAAGTTATATTTCATATAACTGAGTCATTCAAAAAAAAATGGCAGCAGGAAAATCATTGTTACAACTGAACTGTGGATACCAAGGAAAGAAAAATTCAGTACATCAGAAATGAGAGCAGACAGTAAGGGATGGGGGAGAAGATGGTATTACAAGTTGCAAAGACCTTAGACATATCATCACTACTATGAATTGCAAACACATTCTTTTTTTTAAAGTATTGTGCACATATCAAGTGCCACCCAAAACAACTCACAGTAAAGATACATATGTACTCTGTACAACTAGATATCAAACATACTAGGTCTCAAACTATTAGATTCCATCTGGCCTATAAAATTAAAAAAAAAACTACTGTCAACAGATAAAAAGCAAAGGTTCACACATAAAAATCTTGTTCCCAGTTTCCCTTGTGAAATGATAAAGACTATCAACAGTCAACAGTGGATGAAGAGCCAGCTCCCTTGCTTACGATAGTAATGAAAAATAAAATATTATCTTTGAAGCTCCACCTTTCTTGATTTCATTCATGAGATAGGGTAAATCCATGATTAAGAATATCATTTAGCTTCTTTCTTCCTCTTCCTTGACAAATTCCAGAATAAGAATGTAACATTACTTCCTAATTGCTTTTCCCTTGATTAAGACTAAAATGAAATTTGAACTGCCAATTGTCATGAAGTCTTGGTAAGTTTTGTAAAAAGTTTTCATTCTCTTCAAACTTCTTATTAGTAAATTTAGAGTGGTTGGTCTAGTGTAGTGCAAAACCAAAATATTCAAAATAGTAAATTTCTTGAAAAAAAAACACATTACTTTCCTACAACTTTCTTGAGGTTGGAGGGGTTTTTGTTGCTGTTCATTTTGTTTACTGGACATCCCCCATGTCCAGAAAAATTCTTGCCTTATGGAAAGTGCGTAATAAATATTTGCCTATAGAATGAAGGAAATGTTCATGAAGTAGCATGTGTGCCCACCGATAGATACAATAACCAGTTGACACCTGAATTTTTAATTTGTTGGAGGAAAGAAAAATAATTTGGATTTAATGAGTTCCTCTTACATTCCATACCTTGTTTAATTTAATCCTCAGTAATCCTCCAAAACAGACATAGGAAACAGGTTCAGAGAACGTAATATCTACCAGGTCAGGTTTCATAGGAAACTGAGTTTCAGGGAACTTAATCAATATCTACCAGGTCTTATGATTATCAAAATATTGTGTTTCAAGGTAATTTTTTTTTCACAACAGCATTCTCCCTGCCAACAAGTGATTGCATTAATATTGTGACAATAGTAATATAATTTTAAAAATAAGGTTATTGAAGTAAATAGATGCTTTTCAAAGATCTTCACTCTTCTTCCTTGCATAAAATTTATGTGAAGAGTTGTGTAGCAAGCATACTTGAACCTTGAGAGATTTGTCTTCTCCCAGTCACACTCCAACTTGTGGTCAGATCGAAACAAAAGTGAACTCTTCATGGAAACAAAAGTAGGTTATTGTGCTAGGGATCAAACATTATGTGGGACAAAAAAAGGAATTACACGAATTACAAATGGACAGAGACCTAAGAAGTTTGTTTCCTTTGATTAATTATCTTACTGGGTATAATTTTTCTTTCCCTGAGGCAGCTGATTTAGTGAATGAGAATGTCTTCTGTTTTCACTGCAGGTTCCTGAACCTCAGAAGGGTAAGCTGAGCCACGTTGTGTAGAGCAATGCTTGAGAATTTCATTGCTTAGAAAACTTGCATTATATTGTACTTTCTACTTTTAATCCTTGTATAGTCAAGCATAATAAAATCTAGAGTGGCAAGACATTGCAGAAAAGGAGGCAAGAGATAACTAATTCAGTTTTCTGTAAGTCTAAGGACTAACAAAAAGTTGCCCAAAATAATCACTGTCTATCATCTGCGATATAACTGAATTCAAGAAGCAAGAGCACCCAATAAAATTTGGACGCAGAATTTTATCGCTAAAAACAGGTATTATTTGGCACCAAATGGACTTCCTGGAAGGAAACCTAGAATTGTGGTCGTGTTGAAACAATAAGATTCGATTATTTGGGGATTCTGGCTCTTTCTTTCATTCAACATGATGAAATATCAGGCCTGTGCTAATTCTTCAAAATACCAAGTCAAACAGATGAAGAAATAACTAAAGTGGGGTGTTTACTGAAAAACTTAGAGGGAGAAAAAAAAACAAACCTCTGTTAGAAATAATTTCACTGTGTTAGGAGTGCTAATTTGATTATTACTCAACAGAATTAATAGTTTGGCTAGGGTCTTGTCATCAAATAGGCCTTCTTCACATTTTTAAGCAATTACTCTTCTTCATGGTCAAAAGAATGTCTTTTCTGTGATATTATCTTTTCTCACAAATTGCAAATTAAAAAGCATTAGATTGGGTGGAGAAAAATAGGTTGGGGGGAAAAAAAACAGCTCTACATTTGATAGGATTTAGATGTGTTAGAAGTTCTAAATTCAATTACAACTTTCTAAAATTCATAAGCACCAGAGTCTCTGTGGACATTTAATGACAAAAACTGATTTAATTTTGGAAGGATGAAAATACTCTTACCTTACTGAAATAAAATTATTTCATTGCTGTGTGTAGTTTACTATAGAGAACCAGTAGTGTGTCAAGGCAATTTCATCAAAATAAAACCACAAGGCTGTAAACTCATTTTGTGTGTCAAAAATGGACTACTGATATTTCCTATCCCATGCTGTTTATCCAGAATTCTTAATATAGCTAGTCCCTTATTTACAAACATTTGATTTAAAAATAAATCCTTCATCTGATTATCTACTGCCATTTACAGACTCAATTAGTGCCATAAATGCCACCTACCATCCAAATCTGCTTTTGAAGACATCTGACCACTACCTGTTGCTGTTATAAGTTTTATCTTATTTACCAAAGTTTTGCAGTTTGGGTACAGAAATATGGATATACAGATTCAATTATCTACTTATCTATTCTCTTAAGACTTAGAAAACATAAGAAAGCTTAGAAAGAAGATTCAGAAAGACCCACAGTTCATGACTCATATGAAAATTACATGATAGGTAAAAAGAATTTATGTTAGAAAACAGAATTTAAACTATGTTCTCTGACACAATTTTTTCTAACATAATTTTTATAGGAAATGTTCTGAGCTCTAGACAATTTACTCAAATATAAAAATTTGATAAACATTATACTAATTACTGCTACCAAACCATTTTCAATCATCTCTAGAAATTTGGTGTGAGCAAGTCTTATGAAAAAGCATACTTTACAACCAGAACTATGGTTAAGTTTAAGTTTGAATTTTTATTTTCTTTATAGATTTTCCAGGCACTGAATTGCCCTAGATATTTGTAGGAATTACAGTACATTGAACCAGGATGTTAAATTAGAGGAGTCTGATGGATAAATTATCATTTGGTTATGAAGTTTTATAAAGTTTTTTTTTAAATTGTGGTGTACTTAATGCACATCTAAATAGAGGCATAATAGCCAGCTGATGATTCTGGCCAGTGTGGCAACTTAGGCATAGAGACTAACATCATAGCACAGGTAAATGATTTGATACAAAGATGCTAAGGAGAAAGTAGACAGAGCAAGAGGCACTAAAACTAAAAGCAATGATTTTCTTTTTTGATGATGAACCAGGCAAAAGAGAAAAAAAAATAGCATCTCAAAGGAAGAAAATAATTACATTTTATACTTTTTCACAAACATTACATAAGTGGCATTTAGAGTAACTTAATAAGTTGACCAAACAACCAAGAACATATCCAAGAATGCTGAATGACCTACAAGTCTCACAGAAGAAGACATGTCCAAAATAGTAGATAAGACACTGACAAGCTTTGTAACAGGCACCACAGGACAGAGGCTTCACAATAAGCCAAAACTGCAAGATGCCTGTGATGGTTAATTTTATGTGCTAACTTGACTGCCCTAACGGATACCCAGGTAGCTGATAAAACATTATTTCTGGGTGTGTCAGAGTGTTTCTGAAAGAGAATATCATTTGATTCAAAAGACCTAGTGAAGAGCTCCACCCACACCAATGTGTAGATAATTCAATTCACAGGGGGCCAAACGGAACAAAAATGTGAAGGAAAGGAGATTTCCTTCTCTTCTTTTAAGCTGGGAAGTCCATCTTCTCCTGTACTTGGACATCGTCTGAACTCCTGGTTTTTACTCCTTTGACATCAGACTGAGAGTTATACCAAGAGCTCCGCTGGTTTGCAGGCCATCAGACGCAGACTGAACTCCATCACTGGCTCTCCTGGTCCTTCAGCTTGTAGATGGCAGGTTGTGGGACTTCTCAGACTCTTTCACTGTGTGAGCCAATTCTTTTAATAAATCTCCACTCCTGTCTATCTTTCTATCTATCATCTATCTAAATATTTATCAAGTCATCCTCTTGGGTCTGTTTCTTCAAAGAATTCTAATACAATGCCTAAGCATATGGCTAGGTAAAGAATATTCAAATGTTCAGGATTTGGGTACTATTGGGAGTATTTTGTTTCCATGTAATATCCCAGATTTGATGTTAAAGCATCATTTTCTGTTAAATATATTTATCAATGAAAAAAATAAATTTAACTAAAATTATCTCTGCACATGACAAGATTTTATATGCAGAAACTCCAAGAGGGTCTACTAAGAAACTGTTGGAACTAATAAATTCAGTGAAGTTACAGGGTACGAAATCAGCATACAATAATTAGTTGCATTTCTATACACTAACAATGAACTGAGAGAAATTTTTTTAAAGTCCCATTTGCAATAGCATCAAAAACAATAAAATACTAAATAATATATTTACCCAAGGAGGGCAAAGATCTGTACTCTGAAAACTGTAACATATTGATAAAAGAACTTGGAGAAGACATACAGAAAGATGATAAATGGAAAATATCCATACTACCTAATGCAATCTACAGATTCAATGAAATCTCTATCAAAATTCCAATGGCATTATTTTTACAAAAATAGAGAAAACAAGCCTAAGTTTCATATGGAATCATAAAGACCCTTAGTAGCCAAAGCAATCATGAGAAAGAACAAAGCTGGAAGCATAACACTTCCTTATTTCATACTGTATTACAAAGCTATAGTAATCAAAACAGTATAGTACTGGCATAAAAACAGACACACAAACCAATTGAACATAATAGAGAATTCAGAAATAAACCCACACATTTATAGTCAACTAATCTTTGACAAAGGTGCCAAGAACACAGAGTGGAAAAACACAGAGCTTCTTATATAAATGATGTTGGAAAACTGGATAGCCACATGCAAAAAATTGAAACTGGACCCTTATCTTACACCACTCAAAAATATTAGTACAAATTGTATTAAAGATTTAAATATAAGGTCTGAAATGATACACTATTAGAATAATATAGAAGGAATAAACTCCTTGATATTGGTCTTGGCAATGAATTTTTGGATATGACAACAAAAGCAAAAATATGCAAGTGCAACTACACCAAGCTAAAAAGCTTCTGCGTACCAAAGGAAACAATCAACAAAAAGAAAAGATAACTTATGAAATGGGAGAAACTCTCTATAAACATATATCTGTCAAGAGGTTAATATCTAAAATATATAAGGAACTCATATAACCCAGTAGCAAAAAAAAAAAAAGGAAAAAAACCTAATTAAAAAATGTGTAAAGTATCAAAACAGGCATTTTTCTTCTAAATGTCAAATTGACCAGTGGGAAAATGTGTCCAACATCACTAATCATCCAGGAAATGCAAATCAAAACCACTGTGAGATATTACCTCACAACTGTTACACTAGCTATCCTCAAAGTAATAGATAGAAAATGAGAAAGAACATATGAAGTAAAGGAAAGCTGTGCGTGCATAGTGGAAATGTAAATTGGTATAGCTGCCTTGGAAAATAGTATAGAGGTTACTCAGAAAGTTAAAAATAGAAGAATCAAATATACACAATGGAGTATTATTTAACCATAAAAAGAAGGCAATCCTGCCATTCATGACAACATAGATGAAATGAGGGCATTTTGAAAAGCATTATGAAATATGGCAGACATACTGTATGGCATCACTTATAGGTAGAATCTAAAAAGAAAAGAAAAGTCAAACTCATAAAAACAGAGAGTAAAATGGTGGTTGCCAAAGACTGGTGAATAAAGGAAATAAGTAGATGTTGGTCAAAAGGTATGAACTTTCAACTCCAAGTTGCATGAATTCTGATGATCTAATGTACATCATGGTAATTGTAGTTAGTAAGACTCTATGGGTTATTTGAAAATTGCTAAGAGAATATATCTTAAGCCTTCTCACCACACACACACACACACATGGTAACTGTGTGAGGTGATTGATATGTTAGTTAACTTGATTGTGGCAAATATTTCACAATGTATACATATATCAAATTGTCACATTGTGCACTTTAAATATATATGATTGTTTTGCTGATTATATCTCAATAACACTGGAAAATTAATTTGAATGCATGATAATTGCTGGATATGTCATATATCTATTTTCAGAAGAACTGAAACTTTGCACAATTCATGAAGTAACTGGTTTAGGTATTGGCATCAACTCTCTTCTACTTTTTTCGTAATGTTTTTAACCATGAGATGAATCATACATACAAGAAATTGTGTGTAAGTAAGTGTGTGTGTGACATTTAAAAATAATTATGAAGGAGACTCCCATGCGATTATCATTCAGGTCATAGAAATCACCACCAGGATCTCAGAAGCCCCATATACTCTTCTTTAAAGACAGTCCTGCCCCATTCCCCCAGGGATACTCCCAGTTTCTTACCTTTTGAAATAAACATTTTCTAGCTCTCAACATATAGTTTTACCAACTATGAATGCAAACCTATTATATTTTAATTTTGCCATTTTTGCATTTATGTAACTGAAGCCAGACAGTGTATGTCTTTGTGCCTTGCTTTTTCCCCTAAATATTAGGTTTTTGAGATGGGTCCCTTATTTTCCTTGTGGAACTTTTAAAACATTATTAATTCTTGCTAATACTTTCCTGTCATGTGTAATTCTCAAGAACTTTTATTTTTAATTATTGTAAGAACATTCAATATGAGATCTGCCTTCTTAAATTACTAATTGTACAACATGGTACTGCTGACCACAGGCACGATGCTGTACAGTGGATCTCTAGGACTCGCTCATCTTAATAATGGAAATGTTGTACCCATTGAAGAGCAACTCCTCATTTCCCCCGCCTCCAGCCTCTGAAGCCACCATTTTACTCTCCATCTGTGAGTCTATTTTATATCCCTCATATACATGGAATAATACAGTGTCTGTCCTTCTGTGAAAGGCTTACATATTTCAGTTGACGTAATGTCCTCAAGGTTGATCCATATTGTTACATATTTCAAAATGTCATTCCTTTTAAAGACCAAATAATATCCCATTATAAGTCTATATCATATTTTGTTTATCATTCATCTGGTCTTGTTAGCATTTCTTTCTCTGATTTTCTGTTTAATTTGAATTGCCTTTGATTTGATAACTTGTTTTCCAATTCCCTTTATAAAATTTTTAATTATTTAAAATTTTAATCATTTCTCAACACAAAGATTCCTAAATCTCTTTAGTAAATCACCATACCAATTTCTAAAGCAAATTTAATTCCTATCTGATCTTTATAAATCACTTCATTTTTCTTCTGGGCTTTTCCTTTCTTTCTTGTATATAGAATAATGTGAGACTGAGTATATTTGGGTTATTAGTCTAGACTTTTTATAATAGTAGAGTATCTCCTAAGATTATTAATAGAGAATCTATTTTAATATATTGTTTGGTACATATCTTTTCTATTTGTATTCTTAGCTCCTAAAAAAGAGAACAAGGAAATTGATACACAGTATAAACCAAAGTATCTGATTTTTATACTTTAAGTATTCTTTATACTGAAGACAATTACTGCTAATGAATTAAGTTTATTTTAAGCCTTTGTGAAAATAGTATAATTTTTCTTTTTTAAATAGCAAAGTTTGAAGCAACAGAGACAATGGAGACTATGATTGGGTGAATTTAGAGTTGATTTCCTACACACTTGGCTCATTTGAGGCTTTACAATTAGTGCTTTCCTTTCAATGACCTACATATTACTTTTTTTTCCAAATAAAAAGAAAAAGATTAATTCCTTTTTTGTGCTGCCAGCCTGTGATTTCAATGGTATGTTAGATAAATGATCCTTGAATAGTGGCAATAAATTACATTATTGAGATGTCATATACATCTATCAAAAAATTAGGAAAATGCTAGTAGTTTGGTTGTTCTTTGTTTTCTGGTAGTATTTTAAAAAGTTTCCTGGAAAATATTTGCTTCATATTAAAATATCTTAGTTTTTCTCTTCTCCCCAAACACTTCTTTGTTATGATCCCATTTGGCAAAAATAAATGTGAAATATTTCATGAAACCAAGTTGGGCCCCGTGATTGTGCTGGCTCAGGGTGTCTAGAGGATTTAGCGTATGTCCTCCCATATGTTCTTAATGTGTTTTTCATTCTAAGCACACAGGGATGAATAGTATCCTTCAAAGAATGTGATATAGTTCCCATTACTACAGCCTGTGTGGAAGCCTGTGTGGATGTGAGTGTGGGTTTGGAAGGTGGTGATGGGGAATCACTGGTTTTCAGTAAGAAGTATCTGAGGGTAACCTGACTTTCAAACTGTGATCACTTTTTCTATCTTTTGCTTTTTTGTATAGCAAACACTTAATATACTTATTATAATAACACTGTAATATGTTTCATAATATGTGAAAGTAAATCCATGCACTTAAAAAATATTGGACTCAAATCATTTTCATTATTTAAAATAACATTTTAATTCCACTACAATTTCTGCCAAAAAAAATATCTAAAGGCTAACAATAAAATAAGAGAAAATTTGCTATCAATTATAATTGTAAAAAATTATTTTAGCTTTTATATTTCCCATACACATGAATAAGAGTATAGTACTATCCAAATATACTTATTCCTTCAAAAACTAACTTTGTAATCTGTTATTATTTATAATAATGTATGTTTTAATTTGTTTTTTGTTCAGTGTCCAAAATTATTTTATAGTATGAAAGCAATTAAGTCTAATTCTCTTCATCAAGTTTAAATAAGCAGTAGATGTGTGTTACCCTGGCAACAAGAGCTGTGATATGAGCTCAGAACATTCCCTCACTTAAATAGCATTAAACACCCGGGTATTTAAGCCTTATATGTGGACTATTGATTGACTTCTTTGCACTGCTTCGGTTTTGTAGACGAGTCAGACTCATAGCCAGGTTATGATTGAATCGAATTCCCTCTTTACTTATCCATATTACAGATGGTTCTTGTCCCTGAAAGAATATTCTGAATGACTACATTGTGAGAGAGAGAGAGAGAGAGAGAGAGAGAGAGAGAGAGAGAGAGAGAGGGAGGGAGGGAGGGAGAGAGAAAGGAAGGAAGGAAGGAATAAAAAGCAAAGGGAGGAACCTGACATTGAACAAGTTAATAAATTAACTTATATAATAAAACTTATTATATAAGAAATATATATATAAGAAAACATTATATATAGAATAGAAAAGGGGAAAATAAAAATGCGTTGAAACAGTTATATTAATCCTTTCCCTTTTCTCTGTCTCTTCCTCATTCAGGCTTCTTCAACTTTTCAGTATACAATTTATCAACTGGACACAATTTTCAATGTTCTTGTCATCAAACTATGCTCCTTGTTACCATTTCAGTGAAACTTTGTAGAGACATAAAAACAGACTAGGTTCATTCTGTTTATGTTTACTTAACAATCATAATATAGGGATTTATTTTATGTATATGACAACTGGTTTATAAATGACAAGGATGGAGTGACAGCTCTTGAGGGGGGTCTTTTTTTTTTGTATTTTCCTGTAATATCCTATTAGGCTTTAAATTCTGACCTATGTGAAAATAAATTGAGTTCTAAGTTATTGCATAGGTTCCAGTCTTGAAAACTCTTATTTAATAATTTAACATATATGCCATCTATATGTGAAAAATTAAGCTTAAATACAAATGAAGCAATCAAAAATATATATTGAATAGCTGAGCCATAGATTTTCTTTATTTGTTCATTTGTTTAGTCAGTCTTTTATTCATATTGTAAACAAAGATTTCTTCTTCTTCTCACACCCAAAATGCAAAATCAGGTGAAGGGGCAGAAGTGATGGCAGTGGCCATGAGAGAATACCAAAAGAAGAAAGAAAGGGGAAGTAAGGGATGTAAGGTGAGACTAGGTGATGTCACGATGTCTCAGGCTGATAAAGCATGGGGAAAGGGCTTTGAGTCATGGCCAAAACAGCAAGAGTGTCAGTTTTCTACACTCTTGTCAATTTGCAGTTTCTGTCCTTTGCTGTGCTTGAAGCATTCATATTTTTGATACTGATTTTCTTCTTATTCTCTTTTGTTAAGTTGCAATGCAAAATAGGTAGCTTTAATGCACGATTTACCATCTTTTTAACTCCTAACACACTCCCTGAATGTGTCCAGCCTCATATCAACCATTTATATTTTCAAACAAGTTGCATTTGCTGTGCTTATGTTTTTTGTCTGTACACCTTCCCTTCATTTAGTAACTAACAAGTAAAGAGATGAAATACGTTCCTTGTGCCATAAACTACATGGTACACTAACAAACTAGCAATTCATACACAACCTTAAAGATTAATCCTCATTTAGGTACATGTATAGAGCATTAAATTCTGAATAATTATGGTTATAAAATAATTTGTTATGACATTTAAAATAGTATTCTTTTCATCAATGAAAATTACCAAAAAATTAAGGTTTTTTGCATGTATAAAGTTGAATCTTATTAAGAAACATTATCAAATTATGTATTTTGATGGTATTTGATTTACATTCTGCTGTTGTAAAGATCTCTCAATCCTCTGTTGACTTTATTAATTGCTTCTGTGAAATGTAAGCAGGGGTTTAATAGGTTATTATTCTGCAAAGTCGTTTTCAAAGTGGCTTTATACTTGTTCATCTCAATTCATCTTGAATTTGTGTTTAT
This sequence comes from Manis pentadactyla, assembly GCF_030020395.1. NCBI lineage: Eukaryota > Metazoa > Chordata > Mammalia > Pholidota > Manidae > Manis > Manis pentadactyla. The sequence continues at coordinate 27,237,290 of NC_080023.1, forward strand.
TATTTTGGAGTTCGATGTGTATCTCTCTCTGATTAGATTGGAATGTGGTTGGTGTTTAAACTGTTCTAGATGATAATTGGCCTTAGCAAGATAGAATCTAAAAATAAAATTCAAAAATCAAATAAATCTCTAGCTCATTATTCCAAGAGAAAAAACAAGTGCTCTATTTTTAAAGGAGAAGCAACTCCAAATGCTGTCACTCTTTGTGTTCTATCTTTTTGTGAGCCAAGATTTCAAAATGATTTAATGGGATGTATCATTCAAGATTTATTCACAATACATGGTTTTCCCCTACATTGTTTGCATTTTGAAACAGTTCCAATGTTTGTGCATTCTACTTTCTTGAATTTGCCATTTTTCTCCTTTACTTTCTCTTTTGGCAAATATTTTCCTTAAGATGGACTATAGTTTGTATTGCAGGAAAACACATGGTACTAAATACTCAAGGATGAGTGACAGTTGCTCATTTTCTTTAGTTACTAATGGTCCAATGTCAGGTGTGTAATCAATGATTATAATAGTGTCATAAGAATTGTGGCAGAGGCTTATAATAGTTTGCATAATAGGCTTGTGGCCTAAATTTTGCCTAGGAATTCCTCCAAGTTCTAAGTTCTTGTATAACACAACTATGACACACTCCCTAAAATATACTCAAGGATTTCATTAGGACCTTAAATTTTTCTTTTTTTCCCCCAATACTGCAATCCATTTCCATTTATGAATTTAAAATTCATGGTTTTAAATATTTGTTATTTGCCCTTCACTGAATGAATCATGATGTCTTTCTTGTCCTTTTATGTTTAAGTTGTAAGGGAACTTACAGAAGAAAAGGTAGAAATGAGAGGTGGATTAATGGTGAAGATATCAGTCAACAGTGTGGCAGGAATGTGACTAAAACAATTAAGAGCATAATCACACAAGTAGCAACATCATATCTCAGCTTTCTCAGCCAAACTGTCTAGTGTCTCACCCCCTTTGAACTGAGTTTTCAAGGATAGATAGGACTTAGAGTATACTTAAAATTCTCAAATTCTGTAGTTAGGGATTTCTAGTTAATTAATGCTTTTTTTTTTTAAGAAGGTATCTCTCATATTTATTGATCAAATGGTTGTTAACAACAATAAAATTCTGTATAGGGGACTCAATGCACAGTCATTAATCAACCCCAAGCCTATATCTCAACAGTCTCCAATCTTCTGAAGCATAACAAACAAGTTCTTACATGGTGAACAGTGCAAGGGCAGCCATATCACAGAAACTTTCGGTTTTGATCATGCATCATGAACTATAAACAATCAAGTCAGATATGATTATTCATTTGATTTTTATACTTGATTTATATGTGAATCCAACATTTCTCCCTTATTATTATTATCTTGCATCTACCTACCACTTCAGCATTTTAGTTAATTAATGTTTTGAAGAACATTTATATCTATTTCTCATCAATGAAGAAGTTAACCTATACTTTTAAATCTGGGCATAACGTGTCTGTAAGAGTAGATAGTAGCATGCCAAAATGACAGTTAAGCCAACACATGCCTAGATTCAGCCACACAAAGTATAATACTTTACATATTTTTTGATAAAATAATGTTTCCTGAATGTTTTTACATAAACCATATACTCTACCATATAACTAAAACGTATCTCTGAAAAGAGCTTAGAGTTCAGCCTGGAAGACAGTGTGACAGATTTTTATTAATAACTTTAATTCTTCATTCCTTCTCTTATCTATACCCTTCACTACATACATTTTCCTTTGACTTTGGGTTTGGCCATGTAGCATGTTTTGGTCAATATGAGGTTAGTACATGTGACAAAAGCAGAGATTTGAAGTGTCCTCCTGCACTGCACTAATGAGAAATACATACATAAAATCGTGCTTGTCAAACAAAACTGAAAGATACATAGACTATATTTTGACCCAAACTGTAGAGTTTGGAGCCAAGTCTAACCTCACCCTAAATTGTCCAAATCTTAGTCCAGTCCATCTTCAGAACTTTGGGAGAGAATAATGATTGTTGCTTAGAGCTATTGAGTTTTGTTGTGATTTGTTAATGGCATTACTATTGAAATAGTTGAGTGATCCAATAAAAGGATGTTAAGCTATGAGTTTTTAAGTATTATGACTCTTACAGATATACTCTTGGATAGTCTGGAAGTAAAAGGGAAGATCTCCAACTCTTTCTGATATACTTGGAGACTTGAGAAGAGAGATAGCTCCTTATCTATACTCTAAAGGTGAATCACTCTACAGACAAGGTGTTCAAATGAAAATTTTGAACAGAAACAATAGCTTCCAAAAAGTTATAAAATGTGTGAAATTGCACAAAAAATTCAGAGAACATCAATACTCTGTGTATATAGGGCAGACTATGCATAGAAAGAAGTGATAGAAAATGAAACAAAACATAATTAGTTGAAATTTATATTTCCTAAATTCTAAATATTTCATAAAAATTTATTCAGTAATTTATCAAATATGTATTGAATAGTTATTCCATGTTTTTAGGCACTGGGAATATAATCTAGTAGTTAATGAAGTCAATAAGAGGGGAGAAGATTCAAAAAAAGCAAGTCAATAAATAAGATAAATTAAGCTAGTGGTAGATGCTAGTGGAAGACTGCACTTGAAAACACACTTGCATAAAATGATAGTCCAAAACATAGTGGTTTAGATGCTAAGATCTCATGATTCTGTTGTTTGGATTCCACTGAGCAGTTCTGATGCATGCCATATTAGCTAGTGTTGCAGTCATCTGGGAGATCCATTAGGCGGTGGAGATTCAGAATCGCTTACTTTTAACCTTGATGCCTTTGTAGAGAGCTGAGAGACTGTGGTTAGCTGGGCTACTGTGACCACTTTCTCTTTCCCTGTAACGTCAGAGTCTTCCCTGCTCCACATAGCTTCTGCACATGATCTCTCCATGAGGTCTTTCTAGAAAAGAAAGCAGATTTCTTACATCTAAAAGTTCGAAAACAAAAGGCACCAGTTCTTAACGGCACTGCTCTAGCATGGGCACAATGCCATCTCTGCCGCATTATATTGGTTAAAGTGAGTCTCTGAGCAAGTCCAGAGCCAGTGAGAGGGTGGGCCATACAAAAGTATGAATATTGGAAGATGTGATTTTCTGGAGATTCTTGGTGGAGAGTAGCACCGCAAATGGGGGTATGGTGCCTCACATTGAGCAATCAGAGGGCACCCCTCTAAGAAGACAGCATCTGGCATGGCAGCTGAGTGACGGAGGAAGGGACCTGTTCATGCTGACGTCTGTCCACAGGGGAGAGCACGCCAGCCAGAGAAAATTGGTGTCAAGACACGAAGATGGAAAGACTGCAGTGTGTCTGAAGAAAAGAGGCATTCAGGAGTGAAGTCATAAAGGATGTTGTAGTCCTTAGTAAAAGTTAGGAATTTTTCTAGAAAGAACAAAAAGGCAATAAAATGTTTGTCATTTTTTCTATTTCCTAAGTAGAGGGGTGACATGATTTGAGTATCCCTAGAAAAAATAAGTTGTCTCTTATATGGAATAAATATTCTAACAAGAAACATAATTAAGTGGGATAATATATTTGCAGATGATATATCCAATAAGGGGTTAATATCTAAAATGTATGAAGAACTCATACAATCAACACCAAAAAACAAATAATCTGATTAAAAAATTGGCAGAGGATCTGAACATTTTTCCAAAGAAGACATTCAGACGGCCAACAGAAACATAAAAAGATGCTCAGCATCACTAATCATCAGTGAAATGCAAGTCAAAACCACAATGACACATCACATCACACCTGTTAGAATGTCTAGTGTCAAAAGAAAAGTAATAATTGTTGATAATGATGTGGAGAAAAAAGAACCCTCATGCTTTCTTGGTGGGAATGTAAAATGATGCATCCACTATGGAAAAGAAAATTTAAAAATAGAAATACCATAACGTAGGAATTCCACATCTGGAACTATATCAGAAGAAAACACAAACACGAATTTGAAAAGATATGTCCACTCCTATGTTGACTGCAGCATTACTCACAATAGCCAAGATATGGAAGCAACCTCAGTGTTCATCAATAGATGAATGGGTAAAGAATGTGGTAATAAGTACAATGGAATATTACTTAGTAATAGAAAAGAATGGAATCTTGTCATTTCCAACAACATGGATTTATCTAGAGGGTATTATGCTAAGTGAAATAAGCAAGATTGAGAAAGAGAAATAACACATGATTTTACTTATTTGTGGAATCTAAAAAAAAAACAAATGAGCAATATAGTGTTAGTTGCTTGATCTTGAATGAGATCAATGAAGATAAGGAGAACTAGAGAGATCCCAGAAATATGTTTGGAAGAAAAGCCAACAGCACTTGATGATGAATTGACTTTGGAGTGGGGGACGAGGTTAGAAAGAAATTAGGGCACATAATTGGGGTTTTGGTTGGGTAAATGTGTGCAACTAAATGAAACTGTATTCAACATTTTGCAGCACAGTATTTTACCCCTTCTTATGGACAGAGACCCCTGCCTTAAGAAGAGATTCTTGTTCTTCACTAGAAGCAGAATGTAGCCAATATTAACTTTCCCAGCTTCTATCACAGAAGGTATAGGCATATGTCCTAGGACTGCCTAAACAATGCATATGCCTGTGACTTTGATTTGCATCTAGAAATTTGAAGAAACTATGCAGCCTCCACCCTCAAGAGCACATTCAAAGCATCAGCAGCCATATCAAGAAATGGAAATGAAATTATTATGGCATAAATACAGAGTGTTTGATATCACTATATTTGACTCTATAAGTGACCTAGGCTGTCCCTAGTGACAGCACAGTTTACAATAGGTCATTCTGTGGTGTGATTTTTGACATTGCGGCTGCTTAAGTTCTAATCTATGTACTTTAGACTTTTCATAACGTGATAAAAGTCATTTTGTTTGAACACACTCTTCTAAGGGGGTGGAAGTTCAATCCCACGAACATGCCAGTTTCTTCAGGAAAGCTTCTTAGAGCTCAGTGATCTTGTTACATTAGAGAATAAACCGCAGGGAGAATGAGAAGTTGCCATACTTTGTTCTATCACCAAGAAAGAGGAACTATGCTTTTTCGGTTTTAGGACACAATCTTTAACATGAAGCACGTGACTTCAATCCATTTCCCAGGTGAGGAAAGCCTTTAATTTTGAGAGATGAGGAGTAAAAAGAAGGTTCTCTGGCTTATACACACTGTAATGAAAGCAGATATGCCACTTAGCCTTTATAACCCAGACAATAAAAGTATCTGCAGTATCTGAATGTTTGTGAAAACTGGATAACATGAGAGTTCTCTAAATTTTTTCTCTTCTTTCAATTATTACTAATGGAGTCGTGCAGATAATGAAGCCTGGTCATCAACAGGTACACATATGACACGTGTTGTCCTTCCTAAACTGATTACTATATGATCCACAAATCCATAAATTTAATGTTCTTTCCTTACTAAATGGAAGTTTACTTATGAGATAATCACAAGAATTTATTGATGGCATGAGTGAGTAGACTGAGCAGAGAGCTCATAATCACCATTATCTACTTCTCTCATTCTGCCAACTTTCTTATATACTGTGTCTTCACACAGAATTCCCTGTGACTAGTTGACTAAGATGGAAAAAAATAAAAGTTTACAGATGCTACTATATGATATGCTTTTATTCTAACAAGGCAGAATTCTATGTACAATATAATATTCCAACTAAGTAGACAAAAGAAATGTCCTCAGCGGACAGAACTTGTGGTGGTACATCAAGATGTCCCCTCTGCTTGGAATCTAGGTGGTTTGAGGTAAGAAAATACACAGATACTTGAACAATGGCCAATAGATGGTTGGAGAGTCAAAGAAACAAAAGGAGCAATATTAATAAATTCTAGTAAAGAGTTTAGGGAAAGAACTATGCTATGGTTGAATTGCCTTTTCTCAAAAATGTTGAAGTGATACCCACAGTACCCGTGAATGTGACTTTGAATGTATTTGGAAGAAAACTCTTGTGAATGATCAAGTAAAGATGTATGTTGGACTTTAATCCAGTATGAGTAGTGTCTTTCTAAAAAGGCGAAATTTGGACACAGAGATAGACAAACATGCAAAGAAAAGGCAGAAAATGGGGTGATGCATCTACAAGCCAAGAAACTACAAAGATTGTCCAAAAACCACTGGAAGCTAGAAAGAGAGGCATGGAGCAGATTACTCCTCGTAGCCTGTAGAGGGAAAAACCCAGCCATCACCTTGGTCTCAAACCTCTAGCCTCCAGAAATGTAGAACATCACATTTCCATATGGATGTACCTCCCAAGGAGTAGCCCTCAGTGTAAGTCTACTTATGCCCATGTAAATGATCAAGAAACTAACGCTGTGAAGGAGGTTACAATTAATCATGAACATAACTTGATTCGCTCTGTGGATATGCCATCTTTTTTTTTTTTTACTTTCAGCTTCAGTATTTAATCAATGGAGTCAAGAAAAAAGTAGCCAGATGGTACATGGTCTTTCTTTTCCTAAAGCTGACTTGACAACTGTTAAAATGTCCTGTATGACAGAAACAATCAATTCAGAGCCCCCACAATGGCACCTTAATTCAGAGATACAAGCCTGTCACTTGGTGGTAAGTTTATTACACCGAATCCCCTTCTGTCACAGATGGAGGCAACATTTTATTTTCATTTAAGTACTAATTTTTGTAAAAGATATACTTTATCTTCCAGTCATACTTTTGTAGTACTACCTCTATAGACTTGCTGAATGCTTTATTCATCACCATGAAACCCTGCATATAATTGTAGCACAAGAGATAAGGTGGTGGGGCTGAGGCTCACAGGAATTTTCTGGTCTCCTCTTGTCTTATGTTACCAGAAGTAACAGATGGTAGAACGTGTTATTCCAGACTCAGAGTCAGCTGGGACTCAACTTGCTCTCTTGGATTGCACAGCCTCTTACTCCCCTATCTGTATTTTGAGAATACTTCCCCTCTAAGAAACCAAGCTTACTTTCATTCACAGATGTTTCTTCCAAATACCCTTGCAGCTAGATCAGGGGCATAGGACCTTTGGACCCACCAGGGAAACATACCAACTTTTGACTTTATTTCAGAATCTACTGATTCAGATATATAAAATGGAATAAAAATCTGTTATGACAAGGATGAAGCAAGCAAGAGGAGCTACGGTCACTTCTAAAGATACCACTGGCCATCCCTCAGGTATGGGCCTGGGGCTCTAGTACTGCAGCACAGCTCTCCTCTTTCGAAGGTGTCTGGGAGGGAAACAGATGTACTACTGGTATGCATTCTTTGTCCCTTTTCTCCTATCTTAGCAGAGCTTTCAGACTTAGGAGATATTTTCAGATGTGAGCATTTGTTCCCTATCCCAAAAGTTTCACCTTATAGCTATTGATCTGCATTCAATCCTGTCTACAAGGGCCATCACCAACAAGAAAAAAACACATTTGCTATTATAAATATTAGTTTATTAACCACCAACAAAATGATTCTGAATCTGATGTGGAGAATGGCATTGACAAAGAATTCAAAAAACTCTAGAAAACAGTCAAAATCCATTAACCAATGCTGCCAGCAAGAGAAACAGTAGAGTGTCATACCTCAAAGATGTGTTTTGGAGCCAAAAACCTGTGTTCATGTCCCAGTTCCAGCTCTAAATTATTGTATTACCTTTGTCCTGTTTGTTGTGCATCAATATTCCACTCTCTAAAATGGGGATGAGAATTATACTGACATTACAGGAGAGCTAATAAGATGAAATGTTGTAATAGCTTTAACCTTGTCATGAAATATCTTGCTCATAAAAGCAACCTGTATTATCTATCTACATTAATCATTAATAAATGTGTTGAAGTTTCTCTAAGAGAGGAAAATATTATAAAATCTTACTTTATGTCCTGAAAAGTCAATTATTTATGCTATTTTTATCAACATAACTTTAATTGCTTACTTTGAATAAGGAAAAAGGATAGCACTAGCTCTCACTTTACAATAGGGGAAATGTATGGATGTGAACAGAGCCGTCTCAACAGGATCTAGGGGTTCCTCCCTTACTCTATTCCCATTCAAAATGACAAACAGAAAAATCCCATCTTTCCCTATGACAAGTCCAAAACCAGACACCTGTGTGGCAAATACGCCTATCAGTGAGTACCACAGATGCTCTAAATTTAGTACAAACCATATGTTCAATGATTTAGTTAAATTGAATTGGGAGGATCATCAATTATAGAAAAAGTCCGCAGATAAATTAAGGAACAACATGTTTTGCTGCTCTCATCTGTCTTCCCTTCTTTAGTCCCAGATGTTACAAGCACTACAGAGACATTAGTCAGTTTGTTAATTTATTGTCAGATCGTTAAGGGTTTATGAAGATTTTGACCCAAAGATTAATTTAATTATAACTGTCCTGGTGACAGAAGGAACACAGTAGGTCATCATATGTTTTGTTTCAATGGCTTGGTACTTCCACCAGACACTCTAAACATTTTTGTACTCCCAATCTTCAAGTTGTGTGATTGCCCTGGAGAAAAGAAATAAATGGAGCTAGTTATCTACCCAGATTTCTTAAATAATCTAAGAAACCATTATCAACCATTTTATCTCTAAAAAGAAGTCGACAAATTTCCTGGACTACCAATAGCTCTAGTATTTTATTCAGGAGCTTTCAATCTGTATTATATTCCTATGTTTTAAATGTCACTCAATATTTAGAAAATTTAAAAATAATGAATAGAGTTCTAGCCCAGTTCACTAGTAGAATCCTTCCTATGAAATGTGGTTCACTGTTTCAAATTTATTTGAAAGGAAAAGTCATGCCATAAGATTTGTTGTAGTTTAGTTCACCACAGACATATAGTAATCCAGGAATGTTATTCATAACACGGACTCCTTGAGTCTAGGTTTTCTCATCTAATAATGGGAATACTCCATGTCTTTACTAGTTCACAGCATTATTGCATAGATTGAACAGAATAATTTGCATAAATGTGTTTTCAATATTGTAATGGCAATATATATAATAATGTATTGAGATTATTATATTTTTCATGAATCATCATGTCATCTCTCCAGCTAGACTACAATTTCTACAAGGATAAAGAATATGATATAGGTACTAATATGAAACTAATACAGATGCTTCTAATACAGATTTGGTACCTAGTAAGCACTCATTAAATGTATATTGAATATTGAATTGACTTCTACCTACTTGAACACTCTATGTAAATGAAAATTTCTATGCCCAAATGTCTATGCTCAAAGAAAATAATGATCAATTGTCAAAAAACTTGGAGGAAAATATGTAAATATATTTAGCCAGTGGTTCTCACAATGTCTTCTCCAGAACAGCAAAAACAGAACACCTGAGAACTTGTTAGAAACCCTGAAAATCCTCAATCTCCAGCTCTGACCTAGTGAATCAGAAACTCCAGGGGAATAACAAAGAATCTGATTTTACAAGCCCTCCAGCTGATTCTGATGTATGTTAAAGGGTAAGGGGTACACGAAACAATAGTGATATGTTGAAAAAAATTGTTTTTATGATTATACAGAATATTCTTCAGGAGTTTGGGGGTACTAGAGACACCATCATCCATAACAATTACTATATTTTAATGAAGGAAACATACTGAAATTCATATAAAAAAAGATCCCTTAGGAGTCTACTCACTCCCATTCTGTCTACTTCTCCCAATCTGCCAAGTTTCTTATATCCTACTGTCTCATATGAGGTGGATTGCCCCCTGGCAAGTTCACCCTGGATTCAGTGAGACTGAATAACAACAACAGAACATTAGGGGTAAAATAATTTATATGAAGCTTTATTCTCAAGGTGGCATGTTGAGGGCTGGAATCACATCTGTCTCTGGGGCCTTCGCAATCACTCTCTGCCTCCGGGCAGAGCACTGGGCAGAGCTCTTTACATAGTAACACAGAAAATAATGGCTCATTGCCAATGGGTCATCTGCCTACACAATTGTCAGATCATGTCATCAAGTCATATAGGATCAGGTGAGGATCCTGGCCCATAGGAACTTCCATTTTCCCTGCAACTACATCTTCACACAGAATTTTCTGTGACTAGTTGACTAAGATGGAAAAAATAAAGGTTTACAGATGCTGCTGTATGATATGCTTTTATCCAAACAAGGCAGAATTCTGTGCACGATATTATATCCCAACTAAGTGGAGGAAAGACATGTCCTCAGTGAAGAGAACTTATGATGGCACATCAAGATGTCCCCTCTGTGTGGAATGTAGGTGGTTTGAAGTAAGGAAATACACAGATACTTCAAAATGTATCAAGAAGTAGACAAGAATCAATCTTCTAGGGGAACACTGTTTAGGATTTTCAGTAATGATGAAAGTACTCGGTATCTATGATGTCCAGTTGAAATATGATTAATTTGACTGAGAAACTGAGTTTTTAATGTAATTTAATTGTTTATATTTAAATAGCTGGATGTGGCTGGTGGCTACCGTACTAGCACAACTCTAGTGGCTCTTTGTCTAATGGAGGCTATGAGATATTGCGTGAAGTTCTTCAACATTGCATACAATCAGATAGTTTCTTAAATGGCATGGAGCACAACAAATGGGGTTAAATCCTAGAGACAGTGGCATTTGGGCTGGGTTTTGGTGAATGGGATAGAATTTCCAAAGACAGAAATGGGAGAGATTATAGGAAGAGGCTATGACATAGTAGAAAAATACAATGGAATACAAGGTGCAGAAATTGACCGAATTGGTTTGTTGGCAAAGTATATGTTATTGTTAAAAATAAATTGTTAAAAATAAATATGGAGGGGGTGGAGCCAAGATGGTGGTGTGAGTAGGACAGTGGGAATCTCCTCCCAAAAACATATATATTTTTGAAAATACAACAAATACAACTATCCCTAAAAGAGAGAACAGAAGACACAGGACAACAGCCAGACTACATTCACACCTGCGAGAACCCAGCACCTGGTGAAAGGGGTAAGAAACAAGCCGCAGCCCGGCAGGACCCAAGGACCCTCACCCCAGCTGCCGGCTGGAGGAGAGGAGTCAGAGAGGCGAGGGAGAGGGAGCCCAGGACTGCTAAACACCCAGCCCTAGCCTTCCACACCAGAGCACACATAAAGTGCATGCGTGGGGTGCTGGAAACTAGGGAAGCAGGACAGCAAGACCTGTGAGTGGGTCCCAAAGCTGGCGCCCCTGTGACAAAGAAAAGCAAGTGCTTCTTGAAAGTCTTAAAGGGACAGGGACCCCACTGCTGGATGGAAGCATCCCAGGTCACAGTCCAGAAGCTGGAATTTCCAGGGAACTTCAGGCACACTAACCCCCTGGGCAACAGCTGTGAGACCCCTCATGGAGGTAAACAGCCAAACAGCCCCTATCCACTATCCCTCCAGGGCACTGTCATAGCAGAGCAGCAGCCTAAGGCTGGCCACATCCACAGCAAGGGAGCTTCCTCCATACTGACCTGGCAAGATACAGAGACCCAACCTACACGCAATTGCCCAACACAAGACACTAGGGGACGCAGTTGTCCCAGTAAAGAAAGGCCAGGAGCCAATTGGAAAGAGTCTTGACTCTCCCAGCTGACAGACGAGTCAATAGCACACCACTGCACCTATCAACATGAAAAGGCAAAAAAATTTGATCCAGACAAGAGTAACCCAGACAGCTTTGACATCTTCTACATCTTCCCCTGAGAAGGAACCTGGGGAGATGGATTTAACCAATCTTCCTGAAAAAGAATTCAAAACAAAAGTCATAACCATGCTAAAGGACTTGCAGAGAAATATGCAAGAACTAAGGAGGGAGAATACAGAAATAAAACAATCTCTGGAAGGACTTCAAAACAGAATGGACAAGATGCAAGAGACGATTAATGGACTAGAAAACAGAGAACAGGAACGCAGAGAAGCTGATGCAGAGAGAGAGAAAAGGATCTCCAGGAATGAAAGAATGTTAAGAGAACTGTGTGACCAATCGAAATGGAAAAATATCCACATTATAGGGGTACCAGAAGAAGAAGAGAGAGAAAAAGGGATAGAAAGTATCTTTGAAGAAATAATTGCTGAAAACTTCCCCAAACTAGGGGAGGAAATGGCCTCTCAGACCACAGAGGTACACAGAACTCCCATGTCAAGGGATCCAAGGAGGGCAACACCAAGACACATAATAATTAAAATGGCAAAGATCAAAGACAAGGACAAAGTATTACAAGCAGCCAGAGAGAAAAAAAAAGGTCACCTACAAAGGAAAACCTATCAGGCTATCATCAGACTTGACAACAGACACCCTAGAGGCCAGAAGAGAATGGCATGACATACTTAATGCAATGAAACAGAAGGGCCTCGAACCAAGAATACTGTATCCAGCACGATTGTCATTTAAATATGAAGGAGGGATTAAACAATTCCCAGACAAGCAAAAGATGAGGGAATTTGCCTCCCACAAACCACCTCTACAGGGCATCTTACAGGGACTGCTCTAGATAGGAGCACTCCTAAAAAGAGCACAGAACAAAACACCCAACATATGAAGAAGGGAAGAGGAGGAATAAGAAGGGAGAGAAATAAAGAATCATCAGATTGTGTTTATAATAGCCCAATCAGTGAGTTAAGTGAGACAGTAAGATAGTAAAGAAGCTAACCTTGAACATTTGGTAACCACAAACTTAAAGCCTGCAATGGCAATAAATACATATCTTTTAATAATCACAGTAAATGTACATGGACTGAATGCACCAATCGAAAGACACAGAGTAATAGAATGGATAAAAAAGCCAGACCCATCCATACGCTGCTTACAAGAGACTCACCTCAAACCCAAAGACATGCACAGACTTTAAGTTAAAGGATGGAAAAAGATATTTCATGCAAACCACCGAGAGAAAAAAACAGGTGTTGCAATACTAGTATCAGACAAAATAGACTTCAAAATAAAGAAAGTAACAAAAGATAAAGAAGGACATTATATAATGATAAAGGGCTCAGTCCAACAAGAGGATATAACCATTATAAATACATATACACCCAATACAGGAGCACCAACATATGTGAAACAAATACTAACAGAAATAAAGGAGGAATGAGAATGCAATGCATTCATTTTGGGAGACTTCAACACACGACTCACTCCAAAGGACAGATCCACCAGACAGAAAATAAGTAAGGACACAGAAGCACTGAACAACACACTAGAACAGATGGACCTAATAGACATCTACAGAACTCTACATCCAAAAGAAACAGGATACACATTCTTCTCAAGTGCACATGGGACAGACCACATACTAGGCCACAAAAAAGAGCCTCAGCAAATTCCAAAACATTGAAATTATACCAACCAACTTTATAGACCACAAAGGCATAAAACTAGAAATAAATTGTACAAAGAAAGCAAAAAGCCTCACAAACACATGGAGGCTAAACAACATGCTCCTAAATAATCAATGGATCAATGATCAAATCAAAATGGAGATGCAGCAATATATGGAAACAAATGACAACAACAACACAAAGCCCCAACTACTGTGGGACGCAGCAAAAGCAGTCTTAAGAGGAAAGTATATTGCAATCCAGGCATATTTAAAGAAGGAAGAACAATCATAAATGAATGGTCTAATGTCACATTTATCAAAATTGGAAAAAGAAGAACAAATGAGGCCTAAGGTCAGCAGAAGGAGGGACATAATAAAGATCAGAGAATAAATAAATAAAATTGAGAAGAATAAAACAATAGCAAAAATCAATGAAAGCAAGAGCTGTTTCTTTGAGAAAATAAACAAAATAGATAAGCCACTAGCCAGACTTATTAAGAGGAAAAGAGAGTCAACACACATTAACAGAATCAGAAACTAGAAAGGAAAAATCACAACGGATCCCACAGAAATAAAAAAATTATTAGAGACTACTATGAAAACCTATATGCTAAAAAGCTGGGAAACCTAGGAGAAATGGACAACTTCCTAGAAAAATACAACCTTCCAAGACTGACCCAGTAAGAAACAGACAATCTAAACAGACCAATTACCAACAACAAAATTGAAGTGGTAATCAAAAAACTACCAAAGAACAAAACCCCTGGGCCAGATGGATTTACCTCGGAATTTTATCACACATACAGACAAGACATAACACCCATTATCCTTAAAGTTTTCCAAAAAATAGAAGAGGAGGGAATACTCCCAAACTAATTCTATGAAGCCAACATCACCCTAACACCACCAAAACCAGGCAAAGACCCCACCAAAAAATAAAACTACAGACCAATAACCCTGATGAACGTAGATGCAAAAATACTCAACAAATATTAGCAAACCAAATTCAAAAATACATCAAAAGGATCAGACACCATGACCAAGTGGGATTCATCCCAGGGATTCAAGGATGGTACAACATTCAAAAATCCATCAACATCATCCACCACATCAATAAAAACGAAAAAAACCACATGATCATCTCCATAGATGCTGAAAAAGCTTTCAACAAAATTCAACATCCGTTCATGATAAAAACTCTCAACAAAATGGGTATAGAGGGCAAGTACTTCGACATAATAAAGGCCATCTATGATAAACCCACAGCCAACATCATACTGAACAGCAAGAAGCTGAAAGCTTTTCATCTGCGATCTGGAACAAGACAGGGATGCCCACTCTCCCCACTGTTATTCAACATAGTACTGGAGGTCCTAGTCATGGCAATCAGACAAAACAAATAAATACAAGGAATCCAGATTGGTAAAGAAGTTAAACTGTCACTATTTGCAGATGACATGATATTGTACATAAAAAACCCTAAAGACTCCACTCCGAAACTACTAGAGCTAATATCGGAATTCAGCAAAGTTGCAGGATACAAAATTAACACACAGAAATATGTGGCTTTTCTATACACTAACAATAAACTAACAGAAAGAGAAATCAGGAAGACAATTCCGTTCACAATAGCATCAAAAAGAATAAAATACCTAGGAATAAACCTAACCAAGGAAGTGAAAGATCTATACTCTGAAAACTATAAGACACTCTTAAGAGAAATTAAAGAGGTCACTAACAAATGGAAACTCATCCCATGCTCCTGGCTAGGAAGAATTAATATCGTCTAAATGGCCATTCTGCCCCAAGCAATATACTGATTCAATGCAATCCCTATCAAACTACCAACAGCATTCTTCAATGAACTGGAACAAATAGTTCAAAAATTCATATGGAAACGCCAAAGACCCCGAATAGCTAAAGCAATCCTGAGAAGGAAGAATAAAATGGGGGGGGATCTCACTCCCCAACTTCAAGCTCTACTACAAAGCCACAGTAATCAAGACAATTTGGTATTGGCGCAAGAACAGAGCCACAGACCAATGGAACAGAATAGAGACTCCAAATATTAACCCAAACATGTATGGTCAACTAATACTCGATAAAGGGGCCATGGATATACAATGGGGAAATGACAGTCTCTTCAACAGATGGTGCTGGCAAAACTGGACAGTTACATGTAAGAGAATGAAACTGGATCACTGTCTAACCCCATACACAAAAGTAAATTCGAAATGGATCAAAGACTTGAATGTAAGTCATGAAACCATAAAACTCTTAGAAAAAAACATAGGCAAAAATCTCTTAGACATAAACATGAGTGACCTCTTCTTAAACATATCTCCCCGGGAAAAGGAAACAAAAGCAAAAATGAACAAATGGGACTATATCAAGCTGAAAAGCTTCTGTACAGCAAAGGACACCATGAATAGAACAAAAAGGTATCCTACAGTATGGGAGAATATATTCATAAATGACAGATCTGATAAAGGGTTGATATCCAAAATATATAAAGAGGTCACACACCTCAACAAATGAAAAGCAAATAATCCAATTAAAAAATGGGCAGAGGAGCTGAATAGACAGTTCTCTAAAGAAGAAATTCAGATGGCCAACAGACACATGAAAAGATGCTCCACATCGCTTGTCATCAGCGAAATGCAAATTAAAACCACAATGAGATATCATCCCACACCAGTAAGGATGGCTACCATCCAAAAGATAAACAACAACAAATGTTGGTGAGGTTGTGGAGAAAGGGGAAACCTCCTACACTGCTGGTGGGAATGTAAGTTAGTTCAACCATTGTGGAAAGCAGTATTGAGGTTCCTCAAAATGCTCAAAATAGAAATACCATTTGACCCAGGAATTCCACTTCTAGGAATTTACCCCAAGAATGCAGCACTCCAGTTTGAAAAAGACAGATGCACCCCTATGTTTACTGCAGCACTTTTTACAATAGCCGATATATAGAAGCAACCTAAGTGTCCATCAGTAGATGAATAGATAAAGAAGATGTGGTACATATACACAATGGAATATTACTCAGTCATAAGAAAAAAACAGATCCTACCATTTGCAACAACATGGATGGAGCTAGAGGGTATTATGCTCAGTGAAATAAGTCAGGTGGGAAAGACAAGTACCAAATGATTTTACTCATATGTGGAGTATAAGAATAAAAGAAAACTGAAGGAACAAAATAGAAGCAGAAGCACAGAACCCAAGAATGGACTAACAGTTACCAAACGGGAAGGGACTGGGGAGGATGGGTGGGAAGAGAGGGATAAGGGTGGGAAAAAAGAAAGGGTGCATTACGATTAACATGTATAGTATGGGTGGGGCACAGGGAGGGCTATGCAACACAGAGAAGACAAGTGGTGATTTTATAGCATCATACTATGTTGATGGACACTGACTGTGAACGGGTATGTGGGGGGGTCATGGTGAAGGGGGGAGCCTAGTGAACATAATGTCCTTCATGTAATTGTAGATTAATGATACCAAAATAAAACTAATAAAAATAAAATAAAATAAATATGCAAACTTTGCTGCATCCAGTATATGAAACGGTAAAAAGTTTGAATTTTATTTCTATTCTTTAAGAAAATAATATTTTAAGCAAAGGAATAACAGAATTGCAAATATGTGTAATTGTGCAGAATGCATTGAGTGATAGAAGGAAATAAGAAACAAGATGGGAGACCCAGTGAAATGTAACTTTTGGACAATGAGAGTACTCATTTAGGCAGGTTCAGTGTAATTAAATTATTTGAGTACCTATTATAGGTCCAGCATTTGCTACCACACAAGTTATTAATATTTATGAAAGCACTAACTACTTTAGCCTGAAACACATTAGGTACAGTTTAAAAAATATGATTTTTAGATCTCCCATTAGTTGCATTAAATCAGAATCTCCAAGTGTGGGGCCCAAGATTCAGCATTTTCAGTAGTTATCGTTTAGAGCACATTTCAGAACTACTGGGCAAGTGACAAATAACAATAACCTGACTTAGATGGATCATGTGTATCATTAAGTAAATATATCATGTTTAGTGACTTGGCTGAAATATTTGCTGACCTTGTAACTTGAACTGTTTTCAACTTCTTTTTTTGCCTGCTTCACTATCCTCATAAGATTAATGAGTTCTGAGAACCAGATGTATGAGCTTTTTTATCTATGGGGTCATACAACGTGACATGTCAGATTAAGTCAATGATCTCTATAATTTAGCCTAAAATCACTTTCACCTGAAGTAGCCAGATAATTTAGGAAAGGGAATTGGGTGTTAAACTGTTTCAGTGATCACATCAGCTTGATATATTACAACATAGTCAGACATATCCCTAGTGTGTATTACCCACATATACACATTCTCCATTTTGCAAATTTAGAAGTCACTATCCCTCTTGTGATTGGGATTGTCCTTCTTATTAGGAGATGACACTGTGCAAAATACCCTTCTACCCCTTTCTTTGGGAGAAAGGTACTAAAACAGTGACCTGAATGCCTTTCTAGGAGCTTCTGATTGAATATTTAGGAAATATAGTACAAAATAGTTCTTGTATTGGTAGTCCTTGTACTCTATTACTCAGTTAAGGATTTATAATAAATAAAAATATTTTCTTGTGCAACCTGGTTAGACTCCAAAATGTTGGAGGTATGCCATTCAACTCAGTAAGGGAAATGGAATGGGGAAAAAGATTGTGAACGCGATGCTAATGGCGACAAGGTCCATTATCCCAAGGCCTTTGTTGTCACTCTGATTACAGTTTGGATGTCAAAATCACAATGCTGCAGCAATAAGCCTGAAGTGGCTGCAATTTCAATGCTGTGTCAATGGCAGAAGTAAGCAAAATAGAAGAAGTCACTTTTTCCTTCTCAGCCATGCCACAACACCTTGTGCTGTTCAGTCTTCATTTTGAGGATAAGTGTTTGACCTGTAAAACATGGACATTCGCCAACTTCATTTTATCAGCACTGCATCTGTTAATGTGTTGCTTCTATATATGAAATGGGAGTAATGGGCACACTTCATAATCATGGATATACATTCCCACTTAGCTTAGGAAATGTTATTCCTCCTACCTGCTGCAATTGATTAAGAGTAAAATATCAGCATTCATTTGGGAACTCTAAGCACAGTAAATTTCTTTGGCCACATGGTGTGTTAAAGATTTTTCTCCCTGTAATTTAATTCTGTTTACTAACTATTTGCATATTGCTTATGCATCATGGATGCTGAAAAATTGGGAATCTGCAGCCAGAAAGTAATATAACAACAAACATTTACATTCCTTACATTAAATATTTATAAAGTCTTAAAGACTGCTAGGAGCTTCCTCCATTTTTAATTATAATCATGAAAGTGAAACAACTCAGTTTTTCTCTGAAGAGATACTTTACTATGAACTAAAATCATTTTTTCTAATAATGCTAGTCAGTTGTTATCATTTCTTAATATACTCTATGGCTACTCTGTGCAGTTTTGTAGCTCAAGTGTAATGTTCAGTGCAAAATACTTCACATTATAGTAGCAATGGAGTTATGCAAAAGTCTGTATAAACCTAGTAAATAATAAAACAGCAAGTTGACTATGTTCTAATGGACTTTTAAACATGAGTTAATAGTATTCTTTTCTAAGAATTATTTTTTCCCTGTGGTTAAAATTGTTGATCCCTGTGAATCACAAAAATGTTCTTTTTTCCATCATTCTAATACATTATGTTTTAGAATTATGTCATTTTACAATTGCATTGTTTTTACATACAGCCACTCTCCCATGTACCCAATTCATAAAAGTTAGGACAAACTTCCTATCTTAAAATGAAGCTAACATTACACAATAATAACAGCCCATGCATTTTAAGCTGTATACTCATGACCATTTTATAAGAGCAGTAGGGTAAACTTGGCTTTGACTACAAATAAAATTTAATAAGTTACCTGACATATGAAATGAGCTGTATAGGTCTAATCTTGTTGCATAGTAAACAGGCATACCTGCTAAGAAATTATTATTTTTTTAATTATCATAACTGGAACTGCTTTTAAAAATGAAACTGTTTTATATGTTTAATTTTTTCTTCCTATATGTATACTTAGCAATGAAACATACACAACTGACCATTTAGACACCATGAACTACTGGGTTAATTTAGCATATTGGTGGTGGCTATTTCTTTGTCTCTTCCCAGTCCCCTAACACATTTATCCCAAAAATTGTTGACCCAGTATCTGCTTTTTGTCTTCACATAACCTGATTCTGAATAAAGAAGCCATCCAAATTCTTTAAATCCCTGATATCTGGTGTGAGTTCTTGGGGACTAAATCTGGTGGGGATTCTCTCCCACAGCCTGCCCAGCACTCATCTACAGGGCGTGGTACCTCTGGTAAGCTTTAGATGAGAATTCCAGGAAGGTGGGCCCCAGGCCGCTTTGTACTCACCAAGGGATGTTAATGATTGAAGTTCAGACCCTTACTCTTTATTAAGCAAGACAGGAGAAAGAACTATTGCTTCAAGAAAGATAAAAAATTTCAGAAAAGCTCCATAAAATAATAAAAGAACAGAGGAGTATATTCTAAAAGCTACTATAAGAAAAAGCAAAAAATACCACTAGTGAGCACTCTGGAGGAGGAGAAAACTTTGATTCAAAGTTCTCAGGAAAAAGTGATGAAATGGCCTTGATGCAAGGAATGGACATGAATACCTGAGGGAAAGGGAACCTTTTAAAGGGTGTATCCCTTTGCTGGATACTTTATAAGGAATTTAAATTTTTCTAGCATTTATGAGTCAATGGTCAATGATGACACAGGCTTGTAAAGTATCTGGAGGTAACCGTGTAATGAATTGCATTATTTGTAGTGAGGATGGAAAAGCAAACACCTTTGATTCCTTAAGAAAACTAAAATTATCGTTTTTTTTTTTTTAAAAGAGACACTCATGAATTAAAAGACCCAAATTTCCATTGGAGATAAATTTCATCTGGGGAGTTCTTAAGCTACTTAGCAAAATAAACAGGGACTTAAGAGCAAAGAAATACTACACATTTGTTTTAGAAAGTTAGATTCCTATCCAACATCAATTTACTTCTCTAGGAAAAATTTCAGATAAATTACTCAGTCCTACTTATCTTGTGTTGCTTCTGTTCCTGCTTTAACCTGAATATAGTTCATAAGGACTTCAAACGAAACCCAGGGAAATGGAATATGTCCTTTCTTTTTCAACATAGGGACCCTACTCTTGAGCTCTGGAATGGCATTTCATATCTGGTTTGGAACTCAGTTCTTGAGAGCTGAACATAATCATCCTTAATCCTTTTGGTTGCTTACTTATTACTTTGAAGAGTGGGGAGAAAGGTGCCTCTATTGAGTTTGCTCTCCAATCTCTGCTTCTTTAAAGAGTGGAGGTGAATAATCTATATTTCAAAGAAAGATGACCTTTACTTGATTTAATGGAATCTCTCTTTCAATATCTGAAATGAGAAAGTGATTAAAGCTTTGGTTGATAGGCAAGATGTATTTTAGGAATAGATAAGCATAAAGGTCAGACACTGTCAGAAAGGATTTTAACTTTAATATTTAAGTACTTCCTATGAATCATGGTTTATGTATTAATAGTATATTTTTAAGTTTGATTAAAACTCCTGCCTTTTTGCATAATTCAAAATTGGTTTCTGTCATAAGGTAAAGATACTGGGCATGGCAGGTATATTTTTGTTGGGATTTTTTTCATGGAGACTGGTTCTACTCAGTTCTCATAAGACCATGTAAGAAGACAAGGGTTATTTGACACAAAGCTTTGGAGAGTTTAAAATTCTGTGTGACATATTCCTAAATTATAATTAATTTTGAATTTCAATAGCTGTGTTTTGAATGTCACCTCAAGGAATTTCAACCATTTAAGAGGAAAAGAAGTATATATTTATTGAGGTCACACTGGGCATCAAATGTTTTTCCATGTGTTTTTAAAGTATCAATTAATTTAATATGCACCTAGACCAGTATTTGACTCTTAATAAAAATCTGTTGAAAAAATGAACTTTGTGAAGCAGGTTTTTATTGTTCCCATCTTATAAATAGGAACTCTGTGACACAGAGAAGTTAGTTTGCCCAAGATCATAAAACAAGTGCTGGAACTGTCTTTCAACACAGGTTTCAAACTATAGCCTAAATTCCTAAATGTGATGCATTGTCATGTGCTCTTAATATTAATGGTAGTATATAACTTATGTTTTCTTAACATTTTATTTCATACAAAACACTTTTGCTCACATTTCATTCATTCCTAATAACATTGCAAACTATTTATATTTTCCCTCTTCTAAAGCTTTCTAACTACACTAGTTCCTGCTACCTATGTTTTATAGGTAAGTGCTTGGATGATTACCCAAATGGCTGCAGTATAGGGAGGCATATATAGATAAAGTGACAGAATAATTATACAAAGACAGCTCCCAGGGGACTGAAGGAGAGGTGATAGCCTATTCCTGGATCAATAAATATTTCATTAAGGGAGAGGAACTGTGATGACCACCCA
This sequence comes from Manis pentadactyla, assembly GCF_030020395.1. NCBI lineage: Eukaryota > Metazoa > Chordata > Mammalia > Pholidota > Manidae > Manis > Manis pentadactyla. The sequence continues at coordinate 27,259,171 of NC_080023.1, forward strand.
GGCAAAGCTTGACTGCTGAAAACATCCCAGGCGGAGAAAATGCCAAGAGTACGTCAAGACGGCAGGTAATCACAGTGAAACTGTGCAACTCTGGAAGTCAGCTTGCAGCTACATTTATAACACCTCCAAGGTTTCTTCTCTGTAAGAAACAATGTGAACTGCCCTGACATATTTCCAGGACTCTAGATGGTCCCCAAATCTGTGATACCATTGGCTTCCTTTATCAAGCCTTTACTCTGTCCTTTGTAAAATCAAGGCTTTTAAGATACTTCATCATTAACCAGGAAGAAAAACTGGGTGAAATCTTTCGCCTAACATGTATTAGTGGTGTGATGTTGGGCAAACTAACGAGCTCTTGTTAATTTATTTTCTCATTTTTTAAATGGAGATGAAAATTGTTAAGATTACCTTCTTAAGAGAGCTTTCTGCGGGACTCAAATACGAGCTTTGTACATTACAGTGAATGTGCATTATAAATTACAAAATGAGATATATCTATTTCATGTAAACTGTCACCTCAGCATAAAACATTTCCTCTATTTGACCTTTTTTTCTACCCTTTTAAGAAGTGTTTTTGTCACTGGAATAAGAGCCTGTTTCCATAATATATTTCTTAATAACATATGAAGATAAAATAAACTAGAATAAGACTCTTAGAAATAAGAAAGTAAGAAAGTGAATAGATATCTCAGATATTTAAGGCAATATTAGAAATCATAGGAGGACCCTTGAGAAAACAAAACAAAACAAAAACCTGACAGTATCTGCTGGAAACAGAACTCAAATTTGAACCACGCGTTGTCACAGGAAGCAGTTCAGAAGAGCTCTGTGAGCTCCAGCTGGTGCCCAAGCCTCCTTGTCCCACCACCAGGAAGGTACCATTTCCGCCCCCACACCAGGGCTCCAAGGTTCCCCATCAATCAATGCCTACCTACCATCAAGTCTGACTTAATGGTATCCTTATTCCTGGTCCTACCAGTTACAGTGAGAAGCCTGGAATTGCTAGGTTATTCCTTTGTAGTCTCTCAATGTTAATCTCTTAACATCTGTGTGTGTACAAGGTCTTTTTTGACTAGTTTCCCTACCCCTCAATATCTCCCAATGTTTTCCACTGCATCATCTGGAATGCACAGTGATCAGTCAAATCTCCTGATGCTCAACCATTTACCAGAAAGTTCCTTTTGCCTTCTTGCTCTAATCTGACTTTCTCCCTGGGACTTGGTTTCTTATGATGCCCCCAAAATGTCCATTGGCTGTTTCTTTTCCCATGAATCTCCTAGCAATAAGCTTAGAGGTCACGTCAATGCCCTTCTTGCACCTCATTCCCACTTTTAGGCCATGTTGCCCCTTCCCTCCCTAAAAACAGCAAGTATTGAATCAAGGTTCCAAAAGTGTATCATACATACAGTTCCTTGCTTCAGTCCTTTGCCAACCTCAAGGTCACTTTCAATCATTGTTTGAAGAGTCTAGCTGTTTCACTGTTACTCTCACCAATTTACTCCTGCCGTATTCCAGGCAATGTCAGTATTGTCATGGTCATCTCTCCAGCACTCTGGTCTCAGTCCCTTCACTTCTCCTCCTCTTGTCTTGTCCTCTAACACTACCTCTCATTTCCTGAGCCAAACTCATATCATTACCAATAACTGAAGCCCCTCCACAATCTCAAGTTCAAGCACTCTGACTCCCCTGCTTTCCTCCAAATAATACCAACAATTTTTGATCCCCTCTCGTAATTATATTTTAATACTTAATTTTTCTCTTCATGGCCTCTCACCCATTTTATGCCTTCACTTCGCTTTTTTTTCATCTAAATTAAATAATCATTTGCTTGAGCAATGTGATAATCTTCTTATTTTATAACCTCCATAGTTTTGCTTCTGTCTCATTCCTTAAGTATTTGTGTAAAATAATGCCCAAATTTGCTAAATATCTTCCAGCTTGGTATCTTCATACGTAACTGTGCTAACTGGTCTCGCCTTAAGTCACTACCACTCTTCTCAGTGGAGCCCTTAATGCTGTACGACATCCATTCCACATTTCCTCTCCATCTACTTACCCATGTTTCTAGGCAGTTATTAAATCCCCTTTTTTCCTCTGTTGATACCTTGTAAACCTTATTTTCTGTTCTCAAACACAGAGTATAACCTTATTTCATACTTTACTAACAAGATAGAAACAATCATAAGAAAAATAATATCCATAAGCAAGCTTCCACCACCCTTCACATTTTTTCATGGGCTTCAATTTATGAATGTAGATTTGCTCTTTGCTTTTGTTTAAGACCAACCCATCTACTCTGGCATTATATCCCATATCCTCTCACTTAAATCCAGCCCATTGCTCCAGCATTACTTCCTCTCTCTGTGTTGGGTCATTCCTACCTACACAGAATCATGCTCATATTTTCCCACTTTGAAAAGTTAATAAACAAATCCCTCTTTTGAGTTCATATTCCCTTCCAGATACCACTGACATTTTCAGTGTTGTCACTTACAGCAATGATCCTCTACATATATACATACTTGAGTTCTCTACTTTTCTGCTGCCTTAACCTCACTCTAATCAGTTTGTTTCTGGCACATCATCCTGCTCTTGTCAGCATCAACAACAATGACCTGGATCAGACAGATGGTCAATCTTGCCTCTTATCTCACTTGACATAGCAATACAATTAACAGAGATGATCTCTACTCCCATTTCTCATAATATCTTCACTTAGCTTCCAGAAAAGAAACATCCTCCTTTCTTTTCTTACCCATTGACTACTTCTATTCTTCTCAATCTCCTTGCAGATTCTGACTATTCTAACATTTTAACATTGTAGTACCCAAAACTTTCACTTCTTGAACTTCTTTTGAGATGGCTGACTTCTTGCCTTGGCTAACTAAGAAAGAGTGTCATACAAGTGTAAATATAAATGTAACCCTATCTTTGTAGTCACATGAAATTCTTTTTATCAATAATAATGGTAAAATGCTGTATATCATGTGTGTGCTTCAGAGAAAGGAAGGGGGAGGAGTTGAAAAAAAGACAACTTCTGCTGTTAAAATAGTTTAACACAAATCCTGGTGTGAAAAATCTAATTTCTTTTTCCCCAGGCCAAGTCTCTTAGATAACCAGTAGGCAGTGAAGAGTATAGGGCAAATTTTGGCATACCAAGATCTGGTTCCTATGTTTGCCAAATATTAGTATGATTTTTAGATATGATTTTCACATTTCTCATTTGTAAAACACAGCTAGGAAATAATGCTCTGAATTTTGCAAGTGGTAAAATCATATTTGGCTTTTTATTCAAGTTCTAAGAGTGATTTATCTCTTCATCTGATATTTAAAGACAACCATTCCACTTGCACTCTTGACCACATCTTTCTTTGTCATCTCTAAACCTTACATTATCCTTTATACTCTCTTTTTCTTTGACTTTTTAAAATTCTTCATTTCATTTGCTCTGTAAGCTTGTTCAGGTCTCTCAAATCCTAAAGGAACTTCATTCTGGACATCTGTAGGAGAATGCACATACCAGTACTTCAACTTCAATAACTCTAAAATGATGTATATATTGTCCATTGAATATAATATCTCTGGTAATTTTCCATGTCAATACTCAGCATTGTTATTCAGCCAGTCACCCAGTAGAGAAATCTAGAATTTCTCCCTTGACTTATCATTTTCCATAACTACCACATCTAATTAATTACCAAGTATTAAATATTGCATTTCCAGAATTTTTCTGGAACTCCATAACCCTCCTTTTCATCTTTACAATCACTACTATAATTCAAGACTTCATTATCCATTTCTAGAAATGGTAAAGGTTCTTTCTAATCTTATTGACACTTCCACTTTATTATACCCCTTCAACCCAAGTTCACACAGACGACTCGAACTGACAATCTCAGCTCCTGGCACAAAACAATTAAGTCACTCCTCATTTTGTAGTACTCAAATGCCTTCAGTATTATATTCCTAATGGACAAAGAAGGGTGTGTGTTCCATTTCATAATATCTTTGATTGTTTAATATTTAAAATATGTAATTTTAACATTTCGCAATGTGTTTAAGGAAATCTTCCCTTCTGTAATCCATTCTGCTTTTCTACTTGTGTTAGATTAAGAACTGCTTGATGCAAAGGGGGCTTTCTTATTCCTCTTTAAGTTTCAACAGTGTGGTACATACTGTCTGATTCACAGAGAGAATTCAATATGTATTAGTCAAATGAATGAGAAAAAAGTAGACAAAGATAATGTTATGAATATAATATTAAAATTTTAAGTTAGATGTCACATGTTCAGGTACCCAGATTAAATACATATTTATTTCTACATCGATCTACTTCTGTCTAAATGGAGGGTGGCAATTATTGAAAAATGAGTCTCCCTTATTCTGCATTTTTGTTTCTTTACCATCTATATTCTTGGTTTCCTTGTTTGTGTTCCTTCCTTTTCAGGTTTTCTCTTTTATCATAACATGTATGCTCTCTTTTTTTCTACCCCAGTCTTAGAAGTGCCAATTAAAATGATTTGTCAGGGCAGACCTATCTAGTAGTCCCTGATATATGCTTAAATTATTTCTTTAGTAATAGAGTTCCTAATTTTTGGCTGGGCACATGGCCACTGGGAATACAGATGCAGTCCCCAGCTTCCATTAAACACTAGTTGTGGCCAAATAACTTTTTTGACAGAAGTGCTCTATGGGAATTCCAGGAGGCCCTAAATAGAAGATATATCTCTGCATCTTCCTGCCTGCTGACTGGAAGGTGGACCTGAGTGGTAAGACCTGTATGAGCCCTGGTGGACTTGAGGAAACATAAATCTATGATGATGGTGGAGCCACCATACAGCCATGGGCTACCTATCTTCGGATTCCTACATAAGAAAACAAGTGTTATCTCATATAAATGACTGATCTCCTGCAGTTTCTGTCTATTGCAGTTGAACATAACCCTATCTAATGCATCTAAAGTAAATTTGCTGTATCCACAGATAAAGCAAAGTTCCTTTTCTTTATCATGCCACCTGAATTTCTCCTAGAAGAAGGACTGCAGTGTTTGGGTATTGAAAGGAAGTGTCCCAAAGCTCGTATTTGGGGAGAATTAATCAACCTATGAAAGAAAAGAAAAGAAGAGAGAGAAAAAAAATATGGAAGTGAAGAAATACAGTGGACACATAGTAGGGCAACACAGAGTGACCTGTTCAAGTGCATCCTAATATCACAAAACTTTTTTTTTAATTTTTATTTTGGTATCATTAATCTACAATTACATGAAGGACATTATGTTTACTAGGCTCCCCCCTTCACCAAGTCCCCCCCACATACCCGTTCACAGTCACTGTCCATCAACATAGTAAGATGCTGTAAAATCACTCCTACTCTTCTCTGTGTTGCACAGCGACCCCAGTGCCGCACTACACTATACATGTTAATCGTAATGCCCCCTTTCTTTTCTTCACTCACTTATCCCTCCCTTCCCACCCGTCCTCCCCAGTCCCTTTCCCTTTGGTAACTATTAGTCCATTCTAGGGTTCTGTGCTTCTGCTGCTGTTTTGTTCCTTCAGTTTTCTTTTGTTCTTATACTCCACATATGAGTGAAATAATTTGGTACTTGTCTTTCTCCGCCTGGCTTATTTCACTGAGCATAATACCCTCTAGCTCCATCCATGTTGATGTAAATGGTAGGATCTGTTTTTTTCTTATAGCTGCATAATATTCCATTGTGTATATGTACCACTTCTCCTTTATCCATTCATCTACTGATGGACATTTAGGTTGCTTCCATTTCTTGGCTATTGTAAATAGTGCAGCAATAAACATAGGGGTGCATCTGTCTTTTTCAAACTGGAGTGCTGCATTCTTGGGGTAAATTCCTAGAAGTGGAATCTCTGGGTCAAATGGTATTTCTATTCTGAGCATTTTGAGGAACCTCCATACTGCTTTCCACAATGGTTGAACTAATTTACATGCCCACCAGCAGTGTAGGAGGGTTCCCCTTTCTCCACAACCTCGCCAACACTTGTTGTTGTTTGTCTTCTTGATGGTAGCCATCCTTACTGGTGTGAGATGATATCTTATTGTGGTTTTAATTTGCATTTCTCTGATGACAAGCAATGTGGAGCATCTTCTCATATGTCTGTTGGCCATCTGAATTTCTTCTTTAGAGAACTGTCTATTCAGCTCCTCTGCCCATTTTTTAATTGGATTCTTTTCTTTTTATTTGTTGAGGTGTGTGAGCTCCTTATATATTTTGGATGTCAACCCTTTATCGGATCTGTCATTTATGAATATATTCTCCCATACTGTAGGATACCTTTTTGTTCTATTCATGGTGTCCTTTGCTGTACAGAAGCTTTTCAGCTTGATATAGTCCCATTTGTTCATTTTTGCTTTTGTTTCCCTTGCCCGGGGAGATATGTTCAAAAAGAGGTCACTCAAGTTTATGTCTAAGAGATTTTGCCAATGTTTTTTTCTAAGAGTTTGATGGTTTCATGACTTACATTCAAGTCTTTGATCCATTTCGAATTTACTTTTGTGTATGGGGTTAGACAGTGATCCAGTTTCATTCTCTTACATGTAGCTGTCCAGTTTTGACAGCACCATTTGTTGAAGAGACTGGCATTTCCCCATTGTATGTCCATGGCCCCTTTTTCAAATATTAGTTGACCATATATGTTTGGGTTAATGTTTGGAGTCTCTATTCTGTTCCATTGGTCTGTGGCTCTCTTCTTGTGCCAGTAACAAATTGTCTTGATTACTGTGGCTTTGTAGTAGAGCTTGAAGTTGGGGAGTGAGATCCCCCTCATTTTATTCTTCCATCTCAGGATTGCTTTAGCTATTCGGGGTCTTTGGTGTTTACAAATGAATTTTTGAACTATTTGTTCCAGTTCATTGAAGAATGCTGTTGGTAGTTTGATTGGGATTGCATCAAATCTGTATATTGCTTGGGGCAGGATGGCCATTTAGACAATATTAATTGTTCCTAGTCAGGAGGATGGGATGAGTTTCCATTTGTTAGTGTCCTCTTTAATTTCTCTTAAGAGTGTCTTATAGTTTTCAGAGTAGAGATCTTTCACTTCCTTGGTTAGGTTTATTCCTAGGTATTTTATTCTTTTTGATGCTATTATGAATGGGATTGTCTTCCTGATTTCTCTTTCTATTGGTTCATTGTTGGTGTATAGGAAAGCCACAGATTTCTGTGTGTTAATTTTGTATCCTGCAACTTTGCTGAATTCCGATATTAGCTCTAGTTGTTTCAGAGTGGAGTTTTTAGGGTTTTTTATGTACAATATCATGTCATCTGCAAATAGTGACAGTTTGACCTCTTCTTTACCAATCTGGATTCCTTGTATTTCTTTGTTTTGTCTAATTGCCATGGCTACGACTTCCAGTACTATGTTGAATAACAGTGGGGATAGTGGGCATCCCTGTCTTGTTCTCGATCACAGAGGAAAAGCTTTCAGGTTCTCTCTGTTCAGTATGATGTTGGCTGTGGGTTTATCATATATGGCCTTTATTATGTTGAGGTACTTGCCCTCTATTCCCATTTTGTTAGGAGTTTTTATCATGAATGGATGTTGAATTTTATCGAATGATTTTTTAGCATCTGTGGAGATGATCATGTGGTTTTTGTCTTTCTATTTGTTGATGAGGTGGATGATGTTGACGGATTTTTGAATGTTGTACCATCCTTGCATCCCTGGGATGAATCCCACTTGGTCATGGTGCATGATTCTTTTGATGTATTTTTGAATTCGGTTTGTTAATATTTTGTTGAGTATTTTTGCATCTATGTTCATCAAGGATATTGGTCTGTAGTTTTCTTTTTATGGTGGGGTCTTTGCCTGATTTTGGTGTTAGGGTGATGTTAGCTTCATAGAATTAGTTTGGGAGTATTCCGTCCTCTCCTATTTTTTGGAAAGCTTTAAGGAGAATGGGTATTATGTCTTCTCTGTATGTGTGATAAAATTCCGAGTTAAATCCATCTGGCCCGGGGGTTTTGTTCTTTGGTAGATTTTTTATTACCACTTCAATTTTGTTGCTGGTCATTGGTCTGTTTAGATTTTCTGTTTCTTTCTGGGTCAGTCTTGGAAGGTTGTATTTTTCTAGGAAGTTGTCCATTTCTCCTAGGTTTCCCAGCTTGTTAGCATATAGGTTTTCATAGTATTCTCTAATAATTCTTTGTATTTCTGTGCGGTCCATCGTGATTTTTCCTATCTCGTTTCTGATTGTGTTGATTTGCGTTGACTCTCTTTTCCTCTTAGTAAGTCTGGCTAGAGGCTTATCTATTTTGTTTATTTTCTCGAAGATCCAGCTCTTGGTTTCATTGATTTTTCCTATTGTTTTATTCTTCTCAATTTTATTTATTTATTCTCTGATCTTTATTATTATTATGTCCCTCTTTCTGCTGACCTTAGGCCTCATTTGTTCTTCATTTTCCAGTTTCGATAATTGTGACATTAGACCATTCATTTGGGATTGTTCTTCCTTCTTTAAATATGCCTGGATCGCTATATACTTTCCTCTTAAGGCTGTTTTTGCTGTGTTCCACAGTAGTTGGGGCTTTGTGTTGTTGTTGTCATTTGTTTCCATATATTGCTGCATCTCCATTTTATTTTGGTCATTGATCCATTGATTATTTAAGAGTGTGTTGTTAAGCCTCCATGTGTTTGTGAGCCTTTTTGCTTTCTTTGTACAGTTTATTTCTAGTTTTATGCCTTTGTGGTCTGAAAAGTTGGTTGGTAGGGTTTCGATCTTTTGGATTTTACTGAGGCTCTTTTTTGTGGCCTAGTATGTGGTCTGTTCTGGAGAATGTTCCATGTGCACTTGAGAAGAATGTGTATCCTGTTTCTTTTGGATGTAGAGTTTTGTAGATGTCTATTAGGTCTATCTGTTCTAGTGTGTTGTTCAGTACTTACTTATTTTCTGTCTGGTGGATCTGTCCTTTGGAGTGAGTGGTGTGTTGAAGTATCCCCGAATGAATGCATCACATTCTATTTCCTTGTTTAGTTCTGTTAGTATTTGTTTCAGGTATGTTGGTGCTCCTGTATTGGGTGCATATATATTTATAATGTTTATATCCTCTTGTTGGACTGAGCCCTTCATCATTATGTAATGTCCTTCTTTATCTTTTGTTACTTTCTTTATTTTGAAGTCTATTTTGTCTGATACTAGTATTGCAACACCTGCCTTTTTCTCTCTGTTGTTTGCTTGAAATATCTTTTTCCATCCCTTGACTTTAAGTCTGCGCACGTCTTTGGGTTTGAGGTGAGTCTCTTGTAAGCAGCATATAGATGGGTCTTGCTTTTTTATCTATTCTATGACGCTGTGTCTTTTGATTGGTGCATTCAGTCCGTGTACATTTAGGGTGATTATTGAAAGATATGTACTTATTGCCATTGCAGGCTTTAAGTTTGTGGTTACCAAAGATTCAAGGTTAGCTTCTTTGCTATCTTACTGTCTAACTTAACTCGCTTATTGAGCTATTATAAACATGGTCTGATGATTCTTTATTTCTCTCCCTTCTTATTCCTCCTCTTCCCTTCTTCATATGTTGGGTGTTTGGTTCTGTGCTCTTTTTAGGAGTGCTCCTATCTAGAGCAGTCCCTGTAAGATGCCCTGTAGAGGTGGTTTGTGGGAGGCAAATTCCCTCAACTTTTGCTTGTCTGGGAATTGTTTAATCCCTCCTTCATATTTAAATGATAATCGTGCTGGATACAGTAATCTTGGTTTGAGGCCCTTCTGTTTCATTGCATTAAGTATATCATGCCATTCTCTTCTGACCTGTAGGGTTTCTGTTGAGAAGTCTGATGATAGCCTGATGGGTTTTCCTTTGTAGGTGACCTTTTTTTTTCTCTCTGGCTGCCTTTAATACTTTGTCCTTGTCTTTGATATTTGCCATTTTAATTATTATGTGTCTTGGTGTTGCCCTCCTTGGATCCCTTGTCATGGGAGTTCTGTGTACCTCAGTGGTCTGGGAGGCCATTTCCACCCCTAGTTTGGGGAAGTTTTCAACAAGTATTTCTTCAAAGACACTTTCTATCCCTTTTTCTCTCTCTTCTTCTTCTGGTACCCCGATAATGCAGATATTGTTCTGTTTCTATTGGTCACACAGTTCTCTTAAAATTCTTTCATTCCTGGAAATCCTTTTATCTCTCTCTGCATCAGCTTCTCTGCGTTCCTGTTCTCGGTTTTCTAGTCCATTAATGGTCTCTTTCATTTCATCCATTCTGTTTTGAAGTCCTTCCAGAGCTTGTTTTATTTTTGTATTCTCCCTCCTTAGTTCTTGCATATTTCTCTGTAAGTCCATCAGCATGGTTATGACTTTTGTTTTGAATTCTTTTTCAGGAAGACTGGTTAAATCTATCTCCCCATTTTCCTTCTCAGGGGAAGATGTAGAAGATGTCGAAGCTGTCTGGGTTAGTCTTGTCTGGATCAAAATTTTTTGCCTTTTCATGTTGATAGGTGCAGTGGTGGGCTATTGACTTTCTCTCAGCTGGGAGAGCCAAGGCTTTCCACTTGCTCCTGGCCTTTCTTTACTGGGACAACTGTGACCCCTAGTGGCTCGTGTTGGGCAAATGCGTGTAGACTGGGTCTCTATCTTGCCCAGCCAGTATGGATGAAGCTCCCTTGCTGTGGGCATGGCCAGCCTCAGGCTGCTGCTCTGCTATGGCCGGGCCCCAGAGGGGTAATTGACGGGGGGCTGTTTAACTGTTTACCTCCGTGAGGGGTCTCACAGCTGTTGCCCAGGGGTTTAGTGTTCCTGGAGTTCCCTGGAATTTCCAGCTGCTGTACTGTGACCCCGGATGCTTCCTTCCAGCTGTGGCATCCCTGTCCCTTTAAGACTTTCAAAAAGCACTTCCTTTTCTTTGTCACAGGTGTGCCGTCTTTGGGACCCACTGAAAGATCTTGCTGCCCTGTTTCCCTAGTTTCCAGCACCCCACGCATGCACTTTATGTGTGCTCTGGTGTGGATAGCTTAGGGTGGGTGTTTAGCAGTCCTGGGCTCCCTCTCCCTCCCACTCTGACTCCTCTCCTCCCGCTGGGAGCTGGGGTGAGGGGCGCTCAGGTCCTGCCGGGCGGGGGTTTGTATCTTACCCCTTTCACCAGGTGCTGGGTTCTCGTTGGTGTGGATGTAGTCTGGCTGTTGTCCTGTGTCTTCTGGTATCTCTTTTAGGATTAGTTGTATTTGTTGTATTTTCAAAAATATATATGTTTTTGGGAGGAGATTCCCACTGTCCTACTCATGCCGCCATCTTGGCTCCCTTGTATCACAAAACTTTTGATGTGAACAGCATGGGAGGAGGTTTGCCTGGGACAGAGCTGAGGCAGGTTACTGGCAAGCAGGGCAAAGAGGCTTACAGGAAAAGTGGAGGTATTAGGAATGCTCTGAAATTAAGGTGATATTTTTGGGATTCTACAAGCTATGAAATAGAGGTTCGCTCAGCTATAACTGTATGTGTATATAACAGAAGTGTTTGCAGCTGACATCAGTGGTGAGCAGTCATATTTTAATTCTCATTATGTAAGAATATACAGAGGCATTTATATTCTTAAGAAATCAAAACAGAAAAACAGCATAACAGTTATCAGTTGGAGAGTTTTGAATGGATCTTAAGACCACCTGAATTGGAAACTATCAAGGCTATACAAAAATTCTTCCACATAGAAAGAGTATTATGTATCTGGACAAAAAGAAAGATTTCTATTCACTGACATGGAATTAATTCCAGGAAACATTAATGATCTAAAAAAAAGGCAAAGTGCAAAAGATTATATATGTATGTACCTAAGTATGTATGTATGTATATAACCTTTTGGGTGAAAAAGAAAGGAAAATAAGAAAACATTTCTACTTTTTTGCAAAGGAAACGCATTTTTGACTGGCATATTTTTTTAATGATGCTATATCCTCCTCTGGACATCAAAATGAATGCCTTTGCAAATTACTGTCTGTGTTAATTTTGCTCCTCATCAAAAGACCCCTCCTGCCGATTAAGCCTTTATTAACAATTCTAGCCTGAATCATTTTTAATGTTCATTATAAAATATAGTCATCTAACTTTATTATTTTTTCTATATTTATTGATGGATACTCTACCGAAAAGAAATTTCCTCCTATTTATTTATTTATCCACTTTGCATGTATGTCTATATGAATGATTTATTTTCAGTGTAAACTTACAGTTCTTACTTTACTCATTGATATACAATCCATAAATGTCTATATATTTTGATGCTCAAATTGTGCCTATTTGGCTAGTTGGAACTCCTTCATTGATTGCACTATCATTTCGACCCATCCTCACCATTATTTTTAATCCCTCCTGTATTTTCTGGCACTACAAGGTATTTCTGGCTTATCTTCTACCTTTCCTGTCCCAGAGCTGGAATCAGTGTTTTTTTTTCCAATGGTTCCTGGTTTCTGATCAATTGCTACCTAATAAGTTACTCCAAAGTTTAAAGGCTCAAAGCAATAATAAAAATGTATCATCTTTCAGTTTCTGTGGGTCAGAAATTCAGGAATCTTTGGCTGTCATTTCTGACTTGGGCTTCTCATGAAGTTTCTTAGGTGTCTACTGAACCTGCAGTAATCTGAGATGTGAAGAGTGACACTACACCGAGTGTACCTTTTTGTATAATTTTGGCTATCTGAATTGCTTTTTAATATAATCCATATTCTTAAAAATTAAATTAAATTAACAATATAGGAAAGAAAACTAGAATGCAAAGAGAAATAATTTAATCCAACTGTATTCTAAATAAAATAACATTAAAGATAGAGACTTTTTTAAAGAAAAGAACAGATTCTGTTGACTATTGGATAAATACTTTAATACCTTAATTTAAAGAATTCACACAACCAACAAAGCTTGAACTGTTGTCAGTAGGAATGAGTATAGAAACTCTTAAACCATTTTATGCTCGTTGAAGGTATTACTGAGTAAATTCATACTGAAACTCATTATTTCATAATTTCAAATATTTGTACACACACACATCCTAACATACTTAAACACACATGAATACTATATATGTCATCTCTGTTGAAAAGGTCTAGGGAAATAGTGTTTCAGTAGAAATGAGCACATGTAGTGTCACTGATTCATGATTTCTGCTGTAATCAGAATCTAAGATTTGATACCCGATGATTCTTGCTGCCCCGTATCATGTAGTTCACTCGCACACCAAATCAGGGCTTGAAAGACCGCAAGATATCAGATGTGATAGTATGTGATTCCCAAGGCTAGGTCATAAAGAATATTAACACTTCTATCTTGTTTTCCTGGATCATTCACATTTGGGGGAAAGCCAGCCACATTATCACAAGAATATTCAAGCCATCCTGGGAAGATGCCCATATTGGAAAGCATAAGTTCTCTATCAAACAACAAAATTTCAACATGCCAGCCACATGAGTGATCCCCATGGCTCTTTCAATCTCAGTCAAACCTTCAGGTCACTGCAGGCCTAGTGGAGAACTGACTGAGAAAACTTACTAGAAACCCTAGCCAGAAACACTCAGCCAAGCACTCCTGAATATCAGATGATCACAAGTGTTTAATACTGTTTTGAGCTGGCAAATTTTAAGGAAACTAGTTGAGCATCAGTTGAGCACTAATATGGTCTGTAAATACCATGAGCCACTAAAAGAAACTAGGAACCCTTGGGGAAATAACTGATTCCAGGTCTGAAATGGGAAAGCTCCATGATGACACTGAAATATCTTTCTGTGTCAGAAAGAAAGAAAGCGCTTAAACATAAGGATGAGGGTGTGTCAAAGGGTTAGAGAAGCCAGCTTGGCATGGTTGCACTTTGGCTAGTTGGCATGGGTCCAACTCACCAAAGTGGTGCTGTTTAGTGTCAAAATATATAAAGATATTAATGATTCAATTGGATAAAGTAAGAATCAGTCTTCAATTAAAATAAATATATACATGTGCACATAAATATATAAATAAATAAAAGAATAAAAACTATTGGAGAATGGAAATTATTTGTCTCAGTAAAGCATTGACTAATATTTACAAAAGAAATACTATAGTTGCATAATCACCTTTATAGCCAGAATAGTATGAATTGATTCTGTCAAGAATTATCAATTCATGCTTAATCAGTAGGAGGGTATTTGATGAGGAACAGGATATTTACATCTTCTCATAGGACCGTTTTGCAAATTAGTTATTAATTACAAAAGGAAAATTAGTAGTTACGAAGTGGATAAAATGGACATTTCAGCCAAGTGATCAAAATGAACGTCACCAGTAAGTTGCAAAGGAACATCCTTGGCCTCCGCTGTGGTGTCCTGAGAGGGACAAAGCATCACTTCAGCCATGTGCCCACTAAGAGGGTGTAACCTAAATCTAATTGGGGGGAAACATCAGAGAAATCTAAACTCAGGGATAGTCTTTAAAATGCCTGGCTTGTATTCTTCAAGCAATTCTCAATGTCATGAAATTCAAAGAAAACCTGAGAAACAGTCCAAGATAAAGAAAGCTAAAGAGATATGACAACACTACTCACTGCATGATCTGCTTGGAAACCTGTAAAGAAAACTGTCCTATACAGGACATTATTGGCATAATTTAAAAAACTAGAGTAGGGACTGCAGGTTAGTATAAAGAACTACCTACTATTAAATTTCATGAACTTATTAATTTTACTGAGGTTAAGAAAATATCCTTGTTCTTCATAAATGCAAATTGAAATATAAAAAAGATAATGGGTGACACAGAGAGGATGGGATTAAAGATGGCAGCATGAGAGGAGAGACAGAGGCTTCCTCCTAAAACTGGATATAATTAGAAAATTTAATTGGTGCAACTAATCCTAAGAGAGCAAAAGTAAAGAGGACAGAGTCAGACTTAATGCACCTGCAGAAAAGAGCAGAACTCAGCAAATGGGGTAACATACCAGAGCTGTGGGTCTGCAGGACCCAAGCCCCTCCCACACCCCATCTCACTGGCGGTAGGAAGAGAAACGGAACAGGGAGGGAATGGAAGGCTTGGGACTGCTGAATACCTAGCTCCGGAGATATGCGCTGGGAGCACAAACCTACATTTCATGGTGCTTTCATGAGACTTGCATGACTACCGGGTTGGAAAGTGAATACAGGCAGAGTTCCTGGGGAGACTGGGATTCTGACTGCTTGTGGAAAGTAGGGATACATATCTGGCTGCTCTGGGACAAAAACTTATAACTGTGTGACCGGCCCACTGGCTCAGGCAGTGGAGACAGGCACAGCAGCCAGGAGGCAGGGAACAGCTCTTTCCTACCCCCAGGCACCAGTACCGCTCCCCTACGACCCCCAGCATTGCTTCAGGGGCTCAGCAGCTCCGGAATAGAGCTTCTGGACACTAGAGGGCGCCATATACAAACATGAGACGCTAAAGGAACCTTGTCGAGAGTAAAATTGTTAATACAACTCCCGAGAAAGATTTAAATGATATGGGCCTCGTGACTCTTCCTGAAAGAGAGCTCAAAATAAAAATAATCAACATCCTAATGGAGGTACAGAAAGACATCCAAGAACTCAGGAATGAATTCAGGTCAGAGATCCAATCATTAAAGAACATGATGGAGGGTATTAAAAGCAGGTACGATACGTTGGAGAAGACAATAAATGAAATAGAAACTAGAGAAGAGGAATACAAAGAAGCTGAGGCACAGAGAGAAAAAAGGATCTCTAAGAATGAAAGAATATTTAGAGAGCTGTGTGACCAATCCAAGTGGATCAATATTCTCATTATAGGGATATCAGAAGAAGAAGAAGAAGAGAGAGAAACGGAAAGAAAGTGTCTTTGAGGAGGTAGTTGCTGAAAACTTCCCCAATCTGAGGAAGGACATAGTCTGTCAGGCCATGGAGATCCACAGATTCCCCTATACAAGGGATCCAAGGAAGACAACACCAAGACACATAGTAATTAAAATGGGAAAGATCAAGGATAAGGAAAGACTGTTAAAAGCAGCCAGAGGCAGAAATAAGATCATATACAAAGGAAAGCCCATCAGGCTAACATCAGACTTCTCAGCAGAAACCTTACAGGCCAGAAGGGAGTGCCATGAAGCAGAAGGGCCTGGAACCAAGATTACTTTATCCAGCAAGATTATCATTTAAATTTGAAGGAGGGATTAAACAGTTTCCAGATAAGCAAAAGCTGAGAGAGTTTACCTCCCACAAACCATGTCTGCAGTCTATTTTGGAGGGACTGCTATAGATGGAAGTGTTCCTAGGGTTGGATAGCTGTCACCAGAGGTAGTAAAATCACGGTAGGGAGGGTGGAGCAGCTGATTGCAAGGCAAATGCAAAATTAAATTGACTATCCCCAAAGTCAATCAAGGGATAGACAAAAAGTACAGAATTTGATACCTCATATATAAAGAATGAAGGAGGAAGAAAAAGGAGGAGGAATAGAAAAGAACCTTTAGACTGTGTTTGTAACAGCATACTAATTGAGTTAAGTCAGACTCTTAAATAGTAAGGAAAGTAATCTGGAACCTTTGGTAACCACGATCCTAAGGTCTGAAATGGCAATAAGTACATACCTATCGATAATCACCCTAAATGTAAATGGACTGAATGCACCAATCAAAAGACACAGAGTCACTGAATGGATAAAAAAACAAGACGCATCTATATGCTGCTTACAAGAAACTCACCTTAAACCCAAAGACATGCACAGACTAAAAGTCAAGGGATGGAAAAAGATATTTCATGCAAACAATAGGGAGAAAAAAGTAGGTGTTGCAGTACTCGTATCAGACAAAATAGACTTCAAAACAAAGAAAGTAACAAGAGATAAAGGAGGACATTACATAATGATAAAGGACTCAGTCCAACAAGAGGATATAACCATTATAAATATATAGGCACCCAACACAGGAGCACCAGCATATGCGAAACAAATACTAACAGAACTAAAGGAGGAAAGAGACTGCAATGCATTCATTTTAGGAGACTTCAACACACCATTCACTCCAAAGGACAGATCCACCAGACAGAAAATAAGTAAGGACACAGAGGCACTGAACAACACACTAGAACAGATGGACCTAATAGACATCTACAGAACTCTACATCCAAAAGCAACAGGATACACATTCTTCTCAAGTGCATATGGAACATTCTCCAGAATAGACAAAATACTAGGACACAAAAGAGCATCAGTAAATTCAAAAAGATTGAAATCCTACCAACCAACTTCTCAGACCAAAAAGGCATAAAACTAGAAAAAAATTGTACAATGAAAGCAAAAAGGCTCACAAACACATGAAGGCTTAACAACATGCTTCTAAATAGTCAATGGATCAATGACCAAAATAAAATGGAGATCCAGCAATATATAGAAATAAATGACAACAACAACACAAAGCCCCAACTTCTGTGGCACTCAGCAAAAGCAGTTTTAAGACGAAAGTATATAGCAATCCAGGCATATTTAAAGAAGAAAGAACAATCCCAAATGAATAGTCTAATGCCACAATTATCAAAATTGGAAAAAGAAGAACAAATGAGGCCAAAAGTCAGCAGAAGGAGGGACATAATAAAGATCAGGGAAAAAATAAATAAAATTGAGAAGAATAAAACAATAGAAAAAAATCAATGAAACCAAGAGCTGTTTCTTTGAGAAAATAAACAAAATAGATAAGCCTCTAGCCAGACTTATTAAGAGAAAAAGAAAATCAACACCTATCAACAGAATCAGAAATGAGAAAGGAAACATCACGACAGACCCAACAGAAATACAAAGAATTATTAGAGAATACTATGAAAACCTATATGCTAAGAAGCTGGAAAACCTAGAAGAAATGGACAACTTCCTAGAAAAGTTCAACCTTCCAAAACTGACCAAGGAAGAAACACAAAATCTAAACAAACCAATTACGAGCAAAGAAATTGAAATGGTAATCAAAAAACTACCCAAGAAAAAAACACCCGGGCCAGATGGATTTAACTCGGACTTTTATCAGACATACAGAGAAGCTATAATACCCCTTCTCCTTAAAGTTTCCAAAAAATAGAAGAGGAAGGAATACTCCCAAACACATTCTATGAAGCCAACATCACCTTAATACCCAAACCAGGCAAAGACTCCACCAAAAAATAAAACTACAGACCAATATCCCTGATGAACGTAGATGCAAAAATACTCAATAAAATATTAGCAAACCGAATTCAAAAATATATCAAAAGGATCATACACCATGACCAAGTAGGATTCATCCCAGGGATGCAAGGATGGTACAACATTCGAAAATCCATCAACATCATCCATCACATCAACAAAAAGAAAGACAAAAACCACATGATCATCTCCATAGATGCTGAAAAAGCATTCAACATAATTCAACATCCATTCATGATAAAAACTCTCAACAAAATGGGTATAGAGGGCAAGTACCTCAACATAATAAAGGCCATATATGATAAACCCACAGCCAACACTGAACAGTGAGAAGCTGAAAGCTTTTCCTCTGAGATTGGAAACAAGACAAGGATGCCTACTCTCCCCACTGTTATTTAATGTAGTACTGGAGGTCCTAGCCATGGCAATTAGACAAAACAAAGAAATACAGGAATCCAGACTGGTAAAGAAGAAGTTAAACTGTCACTATTTGCAGATGACATGATATTGTACATAAAAAACCCTAAAGACTCCACTCCAAAACTACTAGAACTGATATCGGAATACAGCAAGTTGCAGGATACAAAATTAACATACAGAAATCTGTGGCTTTCCTATACACTAAAAATGAACCAACAGAAAGAGAAATCAGGAAAACAACTCCATTCACAATTGCATCAAAAAAAATTAAATACCTAGGAATAAACCTAACCAAAAATGTGAAAGTTGTATACCCTGAAAACTATAAGACACTCTTAAGAGAAATTAAAGAGGACACTAACAAATGGAAACTCATCCCATGCTCTTGGCTAGGAGAATTAATATCGTCAAAATGGCCATCCTGCCCAAAGCAATATACAGATTTGATGCAATCCCTATCAAACTACCAACAGCATTCTTCAATGAACTGGAACAAATAGTTCAAAAATTCATATGGAAACACCAAAGACACCGAATAGCCAAAGCAATCCTGAAAAAGAAAAATAAAGTGGCGGGGATCTCACTCCCCAACTTCAAGCTCTACTACAAAGCCATAGTAATCAAGACAATTTGGTACTGGCACAAGAACAGAGCTACAGACCAATGGAACAGAATAGAGACTCCAAACATTAACCCAAACATATATGCTCAAGTAATATTTGATAAAGGTGCAATGGACATGCAATGGGGGAAATGACAGTCTCTTCAACAGATGGTGCTGTCAAAACTGGACAGCTACATGTAAGAGAATGAAACTGGATCACTGTCTAACCCCATACACAAAAGTAAATTCAAAATGGCTCAAAGATCTGAATGTAAGTCATGAAACCATAAAACTCTTAGAAAAAAACATAGGCAAAAATCTCTTGGATGTGATCATTAGTGACTTCTTCATGAATATATCTCCCCGGGCAAGGAAAACAAAAGCAAAAATGAACAAGTGAGAGTATATCAAGCTGAAAATCTTCTGTACAGCAAAGGACACTATCAATAGAACAAAACGGTACCCTACAGTATGGGAGAATATATTCGTTAATGACAGATCCGATAAAGGTTTGACATCTAAAATATATAGAGAGCTCATGCACCTCAACGAACAAAAAGCAAATAATCCAATTAAAAAATGGGCACAGGAACTGAACAGTTCTCCAAAGAAGGAATTCAGATGGCCAACAGACACATGAAAATATCCTCCACATCGCTAGTTATCAGAGAAACACAAATTAAAACCACAATGATATATCACCTCACACCAGTAAGGATGGCTACCATCCAAAAGACAAACAACAACAAATGTTGGCGAGGTTGTGGAGAAAGGGGAACCCTCCTACACTGCTGGTGGGAATGTAAAGTAGTTCAACCATTGTGGAAAGCAGTATGGAGGTTCCTCAAAATGCTCAAAATAGACTTACCATTTGACCCAGGAATTCCACTTCTAGGAATTTACCCTAAGGATGCATCACTCCAGTTTGAAAAAGACAGATGCACCCTATGTTTATCGCAGCACTATTTACAATAGCCAAGAAATGGAAGCAACCTAAGTGTCCATCGGTAGATGAGTGGATAAAGAAGATGTGGTACATATACACAATGGAATATTATTCAGCCATAAGAAGAAAACAAATCCTACCATTTGCAGCAACATGGATGGAGCTAGAGGGTATTATGCTCAGTGAAATATGCCAAGTGGAGAAAGACAAATACCAAATGATTTCACTCATCTGTGGAGTATAAGAACAAAAGAAAAACTGAAGGAACAAAACAGCAGCAGAATCACAGAACACAAGAATTGACTAACAGTTACCAAAGGAAAAGAGACTGGGTAGAATGGGAGGGTAGGGAGGGATAAGGCATGGAAGAAGAAAGAGGGTATTATGATTAGCATGTATAATGTGGGGGGTGGGGAAAGGGGAGGGCTGTGCAACACAGAGAAGACAAGTAGTGAATCTACAGCATCTCACTATGCTGATGGACAGTGACTGTAATGGGGTTTGTGGGGGGGACTTGGGGTAGGGGAGAGCCTAGTAAACATAATGTTCTTCATGTAATTGTAGATTAATGATAACAAAATAAAATAAAATAAAATAATAATAAAAAAAAAGATAATGGGTAATGATGCCTGCAACTTACTTATATGTTAAAAACATGCATGGTGCGGCATGCGCGTGCACACACACACACACACACACAGAGGATATATTTAGAGAGAAAGAGAGAGACATCACAGAGGATATGAGCTAATAATTGGTAAAATTGCATAAGGGAAATTTTGTTCTTACAATGCATCCAAAGCTTGAAATTATAATTATTAGTGAAGTTTCCATTCCTATAACATTTTATTTCAAATTAGTACCTGGTTTTGAGAGTAAACAGTAAAAATGTAGGACAGGACATAAAAGGTAATTCAGTTATTGGTTGTCAGAAGGAAGAAAGATGAGTCAACTTTTGTATAAGGACAATTAGTGAAAATTTCTATTAGACAAAGACAAAATCATGGGTATGCTGGGAACTGGGAGAAGAGGACAGGATATAATAAAGGAATTCAGCCGGATTGGAAAGGATTAGAAGAAGGATTTGGGATATATCTAATCACTGATAATTAATTTATAACTTTGTCTATATCAATTTAGATTACCTACTACAGTTGGAAATATCATAATGCTATGAATTCCACCTAATCATGTATGGAAAACTAAAGTTGGACTTTTGTAACTGAATCCAATGATATAACTCTCAATCTTCAATTTGTTTATTATTTAGATCCAATTCAGGATTTCTCAGCAAATTCAGGTTTCTTCCTTATCACCTGTTCTTCTTTTTCCTTAGTTGTGATCTAAGCAGATAGGAGTGGGTATAGGGTGACCTAAATGGGGGTGAGGGTATGAGAAGGAATCACATGGCCACAATTAAGAATGCAACAAGTTTCCTTTTTTAATCAATCTTTGGTTTCAAGCAGTATCCATTCTCATCTTTTCAGGCTTTATTCCCACATGAGCTGCTACCGGGCTGCCCCTGGCTCCCTCACCATTCATGACATTGACATTTCTTTACGAATACAAGCCAGTAATTTCATAGACTGCCAGCTCACTGAGGTTACCCTTCCTCTTCATTACACATAGGTCTCTCCAGTCCCACTGGTTTTCCTTGATTATTTAAAGACATGAACATTTTATGATCATCTGTTGTCATTGGAGGTTTGAGAAAGGGGTATCTCACACGCTTTCTGAACAAACACATTTTTCCTCCATTGTAACTATTTGTTGATGTACCACAGGGAAGCAGAAACCTTTATCTGTGACACTGTGCTCCTCATAGTTCTTTCCTCATCTGTGTGAAGTTTGGACCTGACTAGATCGCTTCCTTTGGTTAGAAAGCATGTTCTTATATAATCAATGTATACCTCCCACTCTCCCAACACATAACACACACAGAAGCACACATGAGCATGCACACAAACTATGTTTTTGTAAAACATAAATTATGCTTTAAGTTCACCATATACCTAAGCTTCAGTTTAAAGAAAGAAATTTTAAATTGAAAAATCTCACCACTTGAAAATTTCAAATCACCTGACTTATTAGTTATCTGTCCCTGCTTTTTGAACTTTACAAATTCTATTAAGATTTTTAGACTTTCAAACCTCTGGTTATTTTGTGTGCTTTCTTTCATAGAGAAAATACTTTTTTATGGCGTGGCAGCTATTAATTCAGTAAGACTAGGAAGGAAGTATTAGAAATAGTACTGCAGAATTACTTTGATATTGCCAGATTTTTATACCATTTCTCACTTGGTAATATAGATCCTTTTAAATCAATGCATTCATGCACTCCCACTTGTGCCAGGCAATATGCAAACATCTTTGGATTGACAAACTAAAGTTTCTGTCCTCTTGGTATCTGGTAAATACACAGGGAAAATCTATTCATAGGAATTGAAAGGATGGATCTTAAACCAGGCACAGTTGGGAGCCTCCCTGAGGGTCAGGTTAGGAGTGATTTCTGGAGGAATTCTGATACTCTGGACTTCAGGCAAGACTGTACTGGAGAAGCCACTGCACCCTAAGCAGGCTTGTGCATTCTGGAAGTGTCTTCTAAGTCATAAGATATATGACTTTAGAGTTTGTTTCATCAGCCTACCTCTGAGTACTGATAGAACTGATTGAACAGCACTGATAGAAACACAGCCACCAGAAATACAGTCTAATATAAACTGGTT
The DNA here is from genome assembly GCF_030020395.1 of Manis pentadactyla. Lineage (NCBI taxonomy): Eukaryota > Metazoa > Chordata > Mammalia > Pholidota > Manidae > Manis > Manis pentadactyla. Next base: position 27,281,981 of record NC_080023.1, read on the forward strand.
TGGGAACATTGAAACAATATTCATCATAGCACAGCTCTACTGAGCTGCACATGTGCAGAAGATAGAAGACAGCAGGATATCCAACTGCTGTTGTAAAATGAGCTGAAATGTGGGTAATCACAAGCAGAGAAGGCAGCAGAAACATGTTAGGGAATCATAGAAGCACAGCCTCAAGCAATGTAGCATAACTGAATATACGAGAAGGGCCGTGCTACAGAAGGAATGAAAGAAGAATCTGGCTCTTAAAAAATCGGTTTCTGATGAAACAAGACAGTATCATTGCTAGTGTTAAATAACAAAGATTAGTGTACATATCAAACACCGTTAGAAAGTGTGCATTTATCCAGTGTTGTACTGTAGTCATATTTTACTTATGTTTTCCTACTTATTTTGCACAACAAATCAAAAAATTCTATTAACCTCTTAAAAGCTGTTGAACATTGATTTGGATGGGCAGATGGTGTTTCCTCTCTCTCAACCTTGAAATATTATTTATTATTGTAGCAAAAATCAGGAAAGAATATAAGAAAGTAAAGAGCGTAGATGAAGAATTACTTTTGCTTGTGTTGTCACAGCATCACCACAAAGTAATAAACCTCCTTTTTGAGGGTAACTTATGGAAATCATTCTAATTATTTCAGGCATGGATATTTATTCATTCAATTCATTCAACAAGTATTTACTCAGTCCTGTATGCATACACCGCTACTCACACCTGGAGACACAGGATGCAGACAGAGACTATTAACATGCATGGTAAGAGCTTTTACTTTTTCTTCCAGGTTTTAACTCTAGTAGGTAAAGGAAGTAAGCTTATTTCCATTCAGGCAGTGTTTCTCTCTCCATATAACAAGAAGTACTTAGCTTTCACAGACTAAAATTCTGGCAAACATCCATTAAACCTTAGAACAACTTCCAGAATGACAATGACTTTAGATACAGAATCAACAGTACATCATTAAGATGAAAGTATCATTTTTCCCCCCTGCCTGTAGAAAATTTTGTGACAAAGGTGAGCTATAAGGTTGGAAATGAAAGAAAATGTTAAGGGAATTAAACAGCAAGTAAATAATTAGAAGGATGATTTAATTTAAAGGATTATGATAGCACACAGAGACTTTTCAAGGTCAAATTTTTAGGCAGTGCAATTTCAGTGTTTTTTTTTAACTGATTCAACTGAGTTCATTTAAAACTTTGCAAGATAGGTTTATTTTCAAAGGGATTAATGAGGTACAGTTTAACTGAACTCCCTGGAAAGTGAGTGAATTCGATTATAACCATACATAGACAATTATTCAGTTTATGTTTGCTGAATGCCATTCCCTTCTGTGATGATTTTATGCACATTCCAGCTCCCTTATTAGTTGTGCAGTTATGGCCTCAATGGAAAGATTTGCCTATTTCTATTGAAGAGGGGAATTATTGAAGAAGAGAAGGAAACAGGTGAAGGGGTGGTTTTGCCTGACTATAACCCTGGAGGCTTTATTTGCAACAGCTTTGAATTAGCTACAAAGCATAACACTCCTACATTCTTTTTAATAAAAGGGGTAGTTTTCATTTCCTAATAAAACTTCCTTCCATCTCACTACAGGGCAAACTTTTCAGATTCTGCGAAGATCAAAGGTCAAGACTATAAATCATTCTTTTCTTCAAAGTCAGTTTTCAGAGCCTGTGAATTTTATTATTGAGCTTGGAGTGAACAAGTTTTAGTGTTTCATGGAACTAAAGGAGTATAATTTTTAAAAACCTAAAATGCTAATGGAGCAAAATACTATTTATACTATACTGAGTTATTGCTTTGCATGCAGTTTTATTAACATTTATATATGCATGAAGAAATAGTGCTGTTTCTGATTTCATTCTACAAACCCATATTTTAAAAAATTCTATCTTGGAATGTAATACTTAGAATAAAAACCACCATTCACTAAGCACTTAACTCTTTTATTTCATGTTAATGTCACTTGAAAGAGATTGCTATCCCTGAGTGGAGTAGATAGCAAGTCAGAACCTGTCAGCATTATTAAATTTGGCTAGTCTCTCTGCCCCATTGCTGAATGTTTGCTGTTTAAAATCAACCCCATGAGAATAAGGATTATTCTTAAGGTGATTGAAATGATACATTTTTGTGCTGGCAAGCTGTTTTCCTATGTGGCTTATTGCTTGAGTGAAAACAAAATTCTAAATTACAGTTTTGAAGAAAATATTTGAGTATAAGAGATTACAAATATAGTTTTTATTGCTATGTTTCTATCAGTAAGCAAGGAATAAATTTTTTAACATTTTGAAAATGCACAACATTTATTTGGACTTGGAAATACCACTTAATTATTCTTCTTAGGATAGCACATAAACACTAACAAGAATGAATTATTATCATTTTTTTCTTATAAACACACCTTACATGTATATACATTTTAACGTACAAAATTCCAAAACTTTTAAAAAATGTAATCAGGGTTTTCAATTTTATCAATAAAGTTAGGGTGAATGTGGGTCCCATCAGATTCATCAAAAACCCTCATTTTCAACACCCACGTGGTCTATTAATCTGTATTTTATGAATAGTACTTTTGAAATAATATTTCTGAAATACTTAGTCTTAATTACTTAATTTATTCAACAAATATTAGTGAAGCACCAATTAAGTTACTATGAAAACAATTATAAAAACAGTAACAATAATGTAAAAACTGTATTAACAATTAATGCTTTTTAAAAAATCCATGAATACTTATTTGTATGTGACAGGCACTCTATTAATTGATGGAAAATGTCCGTGAACAGAACAGACAAAACTTTTGTGGAGCTTACATGCTAGCCAATATGATTTAACATTGCATTATAGGTATACTACTAATAGTTAATACATTTTGAACACCACTCAGTGTCAGGAAAAGTTTTTAGTGTTTAGTGCTTATCAGCTCATGTTTATTGAAAAAAAAAAATAGGATGGATAGAAGTACCATTATTTTACAAGTAAGGTCACTGAGTGTTTACTAAAAGAATTTTTAAGGGACACAGACATAATAATTAGGAGAGCAGGTATTTAATCTTGTATCTGTTTGAAGTCAAAGATGGTATCCTTAACCATTAACCAGGAAATAAATTGACAATATACAGAATCTTTAAAAAAATATTTAATGGAAAGGATATATTAGGTCACAGTTTTAAAAATTGATAAATAGTTGCTCAGCCAAATCCTTCTAAGTACAGAGGGTGAAAAATCAATGTACATTGACATGATTAAAAGTTGTCATGGAGAATTGGATAGGCTTAGAAAAATGGGATTTAAAGATGGATAGGAATGTGATATGTGGCAATGTTGAGGAAGATACATCCAGTGTCATCATCGCATACATACACGTACAGGTAACCGAAGAGGTGTAGTCATGAACAATGAAAGATCTCACTGGAGATTATTTTGTATTAGTCCAGCACGAATACAGAAAGGTTCTATCACCTAATACAATAATAATAAAGATATTGTACCTGTATCCATACTAAATATGATACAAACAAAGTCAAATGTCTCCATTTTTAGTTTTTGTTTTCAGCATGAGCAGTTTTGATAAAGATTATTCTCAAGTCATCTGGATAAGTCCTGTGTTAGTTTGCTTGGGCTGAGTTAACAAAATATCACAGGGTGTTGTAAATGATAGAAATATATTTTCTCACAGTTCTGGAGTGTAACTCTTGGGGGGAAATATTTTCCCAGTCCGAAGCAAAATACCTTTGAAACCAAAATCAGTCAAAGGGAGAAATAAAGTGGGAGAAACCTCTTTATTGCTTACCAGCAGTAGTCCACTTCTGCTCGCCCATGTGTCTCTCATGAACTGGCTCCAAAAAGGGACCCCACCCAACCTCTCTGGTCTAGATATGACCTCGCTCCCCCTTGTAATTACCTATTGATATGATGATGGACTAAGGCTAGGTGAGAGATTCTGGAAATATTGTAATAGAGACTGCAAAGACAAAGTCCAAGATCAAAGTTTCTGGTAAGACCTCTCTCTTTGGCTTGTACATGACTGTCTTCTTATTGTGTCCTCACATGATCTTTTCTCTGTGAGCAAATTTGGAGAGAAAGTTCTAGTGTATCCTCCTGTTCTCATAAAAACATCAGTCCTACCAGATTAGAGCCTCACCCTGATGACCATTTTGACCTTAATTACCTCTTTGTAAGCCTTATTTCCAGTTATAGTAATATTGGGCATGAGGGCTTCAAGATATGAATCTTAGGTAGAAGGGAGACAATTCAGTCCATAATAACGAGTCCAGTCTTCAGCGGTTTACTCTGTAGAGATATTACAAAGAACATCATCTCTGATGACATCTATCTACCATTCTATTCTCATTTCTAAGAAGCATGACCAGAAAAATTACATACTAAAAAACTTAAAGAATAATAATTATTTTATAATATAAGTCTATGGTTGTTCAACAATAATTCATAATTCTCAAAGAAAGTATTAAGAATACAGAAGTCCAAAGTTAAACTGATTACCATTCAGTGTCAAAATATTTTTATAAACTTTTCCATCTGTTTTGTATTCAGAAATAAAAAATAAAGCCTGGCATGTATCAATTAATATCAACTTCAACACATTATATATGTTTCAAAAGTCTATATTGGTACAGAGTTTTTAGACATTTTTTTCTTTTTTACTACTGAAAATTTAAGAATTACAGTATAGATTTAATTGTCCTTGGTGTTTGCATAATTAAGACTCACAGACTAAAAACCCCCAAAAAATAATCATCTCTTTACATCTATAAAATATGGAAACAATTGTCACTGTGTAATTTGGGGCACAATATTGCCCCAAATTTAAATTACAAAATGTAAAATAAAATTCAGATTGAAATATATATCTCAGTATTAATCTTTTTCTAATTCCAGTCATTTAACTATTAAAAAATCTTAAATTGTACTCTAACCAAAAATAAAATTTATTTTACTTATCCATGTATTACGATATTAATGTATACTAACTCAAATGGTCCTTTCTTTAAGAAACATAGCTTAATAATATTTCCAATGTAAATGGAATTAACAAGGATCACATGTTTAATTAAGTTGCTTAGTTTTCTTTCTAAGTCCAATAAATGATTTAATCTTATTTCACTCTATTGAAACAAAAGATAAAAAGAATATAACATTGTGAAGACCTTAACCTGATGCTGATTTGTAGTGACATTTTATCAATACATTTTTCTTTCCCTTTTTTTTTCTTATTAAGCCATTATTTCTAGTTGTGTTCTTTGTTTCATCATAAAGTATAATTACCATTTTTAGAGATGTTTCTACACTATAAAATAAGAGTAAAATGATACAAATTTAAATCTTACCAATTTTGCATTGGACATAAATTAGGCTTAGTCTAGAGGCTATTTCACATGGCTTAAAAAATTATCTTTCTCTAGAAAGTACATGACAGTAATGTACACTCACTAAAAAAATAAGTTAACCTCATAAGAGAACAACTGCTTTTAAGGATATTCAAACTCTGGCTTGTTCTCTTTCCCTTCCATACAACCTATACAACCAATTGGAAGTACATTATGATATCGTAAGTTGAAATTACTCTATTTGCTCTATTTTTTCATTAATGTTAAAACTCTAAGTTCAAAAAAACATTAATCACACACAAACAAAAATCAACTGGGCTTTATCTATATTAATAACTTTTGTTCATCAAAAACTCCCATTAAGAAGGTAAAATAACAAAGTCATAATGTGGGATGGAAATTTGCCATAGATAAAGCACACAAAAGATATATATTTAAATTACAAATACCTTCAAAAAATAGAAAAAAGGCAGACAAGTTTTGATACAATCAAGTCTAATTGGTATTACATGAGAAATCAAAATGTCTAAAATACATGAAGTATGCTCACGATAATATGTCATCAAAGAAATGTAAGCTTAAACTATAATTAGATGGTACTTTTACTCACCAGAATGCTAAAATTAAAAGACTAATACTACAGAGTTTTGGCAAAAGAGTCAAGCAACTAGAACTATTTGTGGGAGTGCAAATTAATAAAATTACTTGGGAAAATAATTGGGGAAAATATTAATATTAAAAAAATAAGCACACACATACAATAAAGCCCAACAATTCCACTCCTGGTATATTCCCAAAGGGAATGAATGCCTAGATATGCCAAAAACATGTATCAGAATATTCATAACTGCCTCAAATTAGGAATAGCTTATATGTAATAAAATGAGTAAAAATGAAACAAGGCAGTTTATCATGCAATGAACAGAGCTTTAAAAAGAAGGAACTGATACATGCAAGAAAGTGGATGTGTAGCTCACAGACATAATGTAAGGAGAATGCAGCCAAGACACAAAAGAGTAGAACCTGCATAACTGTATTTACATTAAATCTTAAAATAGACAAAATGTTCTTTGCAGATGGAAATCAAAATAAGGGTAACAATTGCAGAGGAATGTTGACTGAGAGGGAGCATGAGCATGCATCCTGGGGTGCTGGAAATATACTCTATAACTGGATCTTGGTAGAGCTTTCATGCCGACTGCACAGCTCATCTTCACTTTTATTGAGTTGGACACTGAATATTTCTGTATACGACTTCATACAAGTTACACTTCAATTTTTAAAATATCAAAGAGTAAATCCTAAAGTCTAAAGTCCTAAAGTCTTTCTTTAGATAGAATATGGGATTCATTAAGTGTTGAATATTGAGATAAAACATATATATACCACCACACTCATATTTATACATGTATTTGTTCTTATCCTTTTCTCCATTATTTGTAATTAGTGTTCATCATTTTTTAGCCATATGGTCATGACATCTTACTCAATTTTTGTAAATTTATCTTATTGTTAAGAAGGGATTCTAATATTTTTTCCTGCTCTTATACTCAAAGAATTGTTGTGGGAATCAAATGAAAAAGATGACAGAATATTAACATTTCTTGAGTTTCGGATATGTACCAAGCACTGTGACACAGATAGATGATAGATAGATACAGATATAGATATAGACATGCCTTATATAGATGTAGATATGATATGGGTATCATTCTAAATTGGTATCAATGTATAGGGTGGCCTTTATTAAAATGTTGCCGACCTTTCTTCCCTGTAATAAAGTCCAAGCTACTTTATTACAGGATTTTGTCAATATTTCCCCTTCCTAGTCTCTCTCAAGAAGTCCCTGTGTAGCTTTGGTGAATCTTTTATGTTTTGTGACCCAGAAGAGAGAGGAAGGAAGAGACCATATGGAAAAACCACTTTGGTAAAGAATTAGGGACACTGGGGAAGGTTTACAAAGGATTTTGAAGAGTGTTTTTCATAGTATGAGAAAATTTCCCAGGAAAGGAAAAGGAGAATTTAAGTGATCTTAGCCATGTGTTTGCATATCATTAGTGTTACTTGGGAAATGCAAAGAAAGGACCCCATTATGTGGAACTTTTCATAGTAGCTGCTGGAGTGTTTTCCTTTGTTTGTAACACTTTTTAATATTAAAACCTATCACATAACATTATACCCACAACAAAACTGCAATGAATTTATCAATATTTCTGTTTTACTGACAAGGCAATTGAGCCTCTGAATATTTTAATAATAATTCTAAGCTTCTTTGGCCAGTGTGAGACATTTCAACCTAAGCTCATGCATCTCTAAATACCATTTTCCTTGACAGCAATATGTCTTTTGTTTAAATAATTTCATAAATTGCAATGTGTACATGATACAATTTTCCTTAAGAAAACAATTATGAGAGCAAAATCAAATAGGCTATCTTTAACAAGTTAAGATTGTTTAAGGATGTACTTTATAGTTATTATTATTTAAAACAGTAAATGAGATACTGCTATTGAAAGCTAATTGTGTGTTCCTTATAAATAAAGTTTGGGAGAGCTGGGGGCAGGGGTAACCCTTTCATCAAACTCTTCTTGCCTACCAAGGCAGCTAAGAATTGTAGCAAATTAGCAGCCTCTGCCAACAGTTAAAGAAAAGGCAAACTATGTTTAATTTTTAAAAAGGTAGTACACATTGTGTGCAGTGTTTTGGTTAGAATAGTTTCAGCTGTGAATGGCAGAAGTTCCAAAACAATAAGGCCTTAAAGAAAATCGATATAAAGAAGCTATTGCCACAATTATGCTGTGAAACAAACTATTCAGAAACTGAACAATCTTCACATTCACCAGTATATGTCTGCACATTAGTGGAAGCCAGTACCTCCTCTGTAAGTTTTCTTCCTTATGGGTCCAGTTCTGCTCCATGTTATACAAAGGTGACTGTTCCAGTCTTTTACTAATAACTTTAGAACAAGTTGTACATTCTCCTTGAAAGAGTGAATAAAACAAGTCACGGTGATGACAAATACATGAGATACCAAGTCGACCCTGCCCAGCACATTTCCAGAATCCACTTGAATGGATCTGTCAGTACGACATTGGTCAGACCGTGGTCACATGGCTACTCTGGGGAGTAAAGGAGACTGAACACTGCAGTCTGGTAAGGTACTTGGATAGTCAAGTACCTGGCTGATTATCAAGGTTCTTTTAGTGGGGAAGAATAGGAAAAACATGTGTTAGGAACCATCAGTAGTCAGTACCACAATGGCTGATCCAGGATTTCACAGAATTTCCCACAAATACACAAATCAGAAATTGTACAATGAAGATAAAATCTTGTCATGTAAAAGCAAACAAAAAATAATAATAATCTATTGATGTTGAGATACAAATTGTCTTCCTTCCTTAAGGAGGGAGGAATAGTTTGATATTAGGAGTGAAGACTGGGAAAGTGCAAGTCCTTGGTGTCTGTCAATGTTATAAGAAGACTTACAGGAGGATTATGTCCAAAAGAGTATTGATTTATCCTTCTAGAGGTGTGTGTGTGTGTGTGTGTGTGTGTTTTACCCTGGCTACAATATTTTCCTGGCTGCTCTGTACATCTTACATATCTGCTTGTTCATCAAATTGTTAAAGTGTATGAATCTGCTTTTAATTGGCAACATAAATTATGCCCACAGTAGTTAGAAAGTTATAATTCTCTTCACTGAACAGCCTAGTCCCAGATTTTACCAACCACTTAGCTCTGCCTCACATGTTACTATTAACATATCATAAAAAGTGAATGGAATCCTCTGGAGTTATGCAACCCTGGGATTCTAAAATTATGACAGCAAATTCTTATTGAGAACACTGTTGTAGAAATAATGTTTACTCAACATTATGAGATGAACCTGTAGTCCATCCATCTAAATTTTAGCCTTAGGTTATGCCAGACTATCAATAACAATATTATTTTGACTCAAAATATAATTTTTTAAACTTTGTGTTCTAGTATCAAGATACACTGAGAAAAGTACTTAGATTCTCTTTAAAATGTCTGGATATCCCTCCATGAGATCCACTTTTTCTTCCTCTGACAATAAAAAGCAAGATGCAACAACTTTTTCCGTTCCCAAGAAAGATTTTATACATATACATACCATATGGTGCAAACTCTCTTTGGAGAATAGTACAGTTTTACATCCCACAACCACCAGGGATGTAATGTAAGTTTCCATTATGATGCTTTTCCACACATCTCTTCTCAGCTCTGCAGTAAGAGAGAGTGCCTTGCCTGTGACCTCCCCTCCTCACAAGGTGTGAACCATTGGTTGTATCTGTTTTCCTTTACATATGCTTCTGCATTCTCCTGGTGATGGAGTCAGGAGGGGGACCTGGTGGACATGAAACTTCTTACACAACTCCTCCAAATACAAATCTATGATGTTCGAAAAGGAAAAGACTCAGGTATGAAGATTTGCATTTTGGAGGAGGCAGAGTTGTATCATGCATACTAAACTGTGTGGTTTGTTTTCACCATTACATCGTTATGTCTTTACTGTACAGGTTGGCTGAAGCTTTGTTCACTATGCTGGAAACAGTCCTTTCTCATGAAAATCTTTGCTCAAACCTTATTACTAGAATAACCCTCTGTACCACCATGTAGTTTTAATTGAGTCACATAGTAAAAGTTGTGAAATATTGTTTTCTCTATTCATCTAGGAAATGAATGGACAAAAATAGAATCCATCTTTAGGAAAATGTTACTTCATTTCTTCTGACAGAAACATTAGTTAAGCCAAAAATACATCTAATGAAGCATTTCACGTCTTGGTTTCTTGTTTCTTTTCCTTTCCTTTCTTTATTTGTAGTGATATGAAACTTATTGGTATTTTCTTAGAAAAAGAAAAACAAGTAAGATGATTAACAGTAATACCTAATACATTAAACACATAGCTAAATACTTCATTGGAGCCTTATTTAATCATCACCAAACTTAGGGGGGAATGCTTAATATTTTTTCCACTGTCAATGAAGACATGGGGTTCTGAGATATTAGATAGCTTGCTGGTAGTTAGTTTGCATAACGTGGAGCTGAGTTTATTATTCCTGACCACATGCATCTAAGTTCAAATTTTTAACCATTATACTATCTTGTCTGCCAGCACTTCAATTAGCAAAGCTATGTATCTAAAAAGAAGCTCTGAATCATTTTTATATCATTTTATAAAATGGAGAGACAAAAAAATACTACAATAGGATAATGAAGATGATCCTTTTTACTTTTTTATGGTACTAAAAGCAAAAAAGGTATCTTTCTTCCACTACACACATTCTATACTGTTGGACCTTTATCTGCAATGATGCTTATTCTACATATGTTATATAAGATTCATGACACATAAAACATTTCCTCTTGGAATTAGGTTCTTTGTTATTGAATACAGAACAAAGTTATCATGGAAATCATACAAAGGTGACTGTTCCAGTCTTTTACTAATAACTTTAGAACAACTTGTACATGAAGGGATATATTCCATACTTCTCATTTCAGAAAAAAAGGTCAATTTATATGTGCCCTTAAACTTCATATATTATCTACCATCTGTTTGTGGTAACAGAGTTATAACAGCCATATAACTCCCACACCTTTCCAGAGAGCATTGTATCAGTCCTAAATATTATATTCAAAAGTAAGTATAGTTGAGAAAAGAGCAAAATGTTTATGATTAGAACACAGGAACTACTATACTGTTTCCGAAATACACACGTGAGGACCAGTGCTAATTGAGAAGAATGTTCTCACTGGTATGTAGTGATAATGAGGAGAATAAAGACAACATCTTAGCTTCTTATGTCAGATTTTGTAATTGTACCAAATACCCATTTCTCCTTTTATCTTGCTAAGAAAAGCTTCATTTTGTTTCAGGTGAAACAGTATTTTATAATAACTTTTTTATTTCCAGAGTCCTTTCCAAATGAACTTAGTCATGTGACCCAGTTTCTGTGAATGAGACATTAGCAAAAGTGGATGGGCTAGAACTGGGACTTTGGATAAACATAACCAAAATGCATCTTTTCTTTCTTTCTTATTCCTTTTAGAATGTGGAGGCAATATCTGGTGGCAGACCAACCAAGTCAAAATAATGAGAACACATTTTTGATAAAGAAGGAAACTAAAAGGAACTTCAGTTCTTGAAAGGGTTCTTGAAAAGTTCCTTTAGCAACTGCACCCTATCTGAACTAGAATCCTCTAGATACCATTTTTATAAGTAAAAATAAATTTCTAATTAGAATCTTAATATGGTTTCTTTACATGCTTTCAAAGGCACTCCTAGCTAATATAAGTCCTCATGAGGTCAATGTAGTCCATGTGATATACCACTTTCATTTTGAGAATAAGTTTTAAATTCTTTTTATGAAAACATTTTTTTTCTTATTTTTAAGAAACACAGTAAGAATAGATGATAGTCTTTTTTGTCTTTTATTACTAAGTGGAAACTATAATATTGAAAAGACCAAGTTATTTTCAAATTTTAAATATATTTCATTGAAATAGAAAGCCTTAGGAGCACTAGGTTAAGTTTCCAGGTTTCCAGCTTGTCATTTTGATAATTTTTGTCAAGTCAATGGACTTCAGTTCCCAAGAGTAAATGGCATATAATATTTAATCAACTCACAGAATTACCTGAGGATCAAATGAGGTAAAACATTTTATAATCTATAAAGCACTATGGAACTTTCCATGGTTATTTCCAATAAAATATATGTCATGACAGTCACATTCCATTCAATACCTGTGCCTAAATGCAAGAAATGCCAGCAAGTGAGATATCAGTATATCTCATAGTTATACTATAATTATATTTCCTAATTAATGGGTCTGTAGTAGAAATGGTCACCACGAATGTAATCAGCTCAATGTTTCCCTTTGCATTGTCAGAATGGTCATCTTTGTGAGAAGGAAAAAAGGACATCTGTGCACATAAATTCCATAATATACAGCCAAGTGGCTTAAACCAAAATGCACTGGAAACATTGCAGTGTCTCCTTGTAATAAGCCAGTTGCTTGCTCTTTCCAATGGGATTGAGACTCTAGGGACAACCATATTTGTAACTGATTAATTAACAGAGTTTATTCTGTGTATTCACTACCCTTAAAATTAGTCGCCTAAGCAATGCATATATTTAACCAATAGACCACCATTGTAAACATCCAAGAATTTCTTCTGCAGAAACTCCCTTACAAATTTGGTACCCTCTAAAGGGTAAAGCCATATACTTTTGTGTATATTTCATTTTTTCCAATGATCTAAATTATTTAGTGAGGACACACAGTTATTTGAGAGATGCTAAGTAAAATTCCTTTTACAGGAGCAGAGGATATTTGTGTGAAATAAGAGAAAAACTTTAAAAATAGATTTGATATCATTCTCTGAGGAACTCTGATTATTGAATCACATGATGTCTTGTCACCTTTTTTATACTGCAGATCTGCTCTTAAAATCCCACACAAACTGCTTAGATCCAGCACAAAGAAAGAGAAGCCAGCTCAACAGTGAAAATGTTAAGGAACTCCTGAACTGCATAAACCATCAGATCTTTCTGGATTTTTCCTACAGTTAAACTTAGTTCAAATCACTATTCAGCTTTTATTAGCCTTTGCCCTGAGCAGATTATGAATTTCTTTTTGGCTCACTTTTCTAAGTCAGAGGATTAATGTGAATATTAAATGAGTTAAATAATATGAAACACTTGCAGCTGTATTTGGTATGGTTTGGACTTGCTGAATTATTTGTCATTACTAACTGCTATAGTTATTATTTGAGAAATATGTTCGGTCTATATTTCTCTTAAAATATTTTTGAGACTGATCTCCTTAGCTGTCCATTTTCAACTATTGAAAGAATCGATGGGAAAAGAATCCAGTAGAAGAAACACACAAAGACACCATTCACAGTCTACTTAAACACACACTTAATAAGATTCCATAATGTGGGCTCCTTGGAAAATGATGGGAGGGCTGCAATTTTTTTTTCACACACACACACAAAAATTAAAATGCAATGGGGCTGTTTATTAGTATTTTCTTAATAACTAGTTTTTAGTGTTCTGATGTGCAGACATAACTGAGTGGCTGAAATCACATCAGAATCACACTTGATATAGCTGTGAAGCAGAGAGAAGCTATTCAGATCCCCAAGTCTGTGGGCCCATAGAAGAGTATATGGATGTTACCTCCCTTCCTAAAGTGATTATCTCCCATAATATGTGCTCTTCTGTGAATATTCCCTTTTTTGAAAAAGGATGAATCTATAAATAATCATGCACTTGAAAAATCCTATGTGTTGTTCCTTCCCTTGCAAAAATATGCTGTGGGTTCAGAAATGGAAAATGAAATATTGCCAAAAAAGATTGAAAACTTTAATTTGGATTTGACTATATCAGGAAGCCATGATAAAAATGACTTAAAGTTCTTAACTCAGAGGGTCTTTATTTAGCACCTTTGTTTAACAATATACTCAATTTCAACTTTTTTCTAGTCTCAAGCTTAGTTCATAGTTTTATTAAATGCATACTCAAATTGTTATTAAGTCTCAAGTCTTCTATTCTGAGATAAGTAGTTTGTGTCACAGAAGGTTTATTATTGAATTCTCATTTATATTAAAAACAGATTTAAACTCTAACATTTTAATTACAGTTCAATATCAGAGAAAATCTACCTATTCCATTATCCTTTTTGTTGCCATAATATATTGTTCTAATGGTTTCAGAATTATTACCTGATAATAAATAGATTTTTTTTTAAACTGACATCTTTATTAAAACACATTAAGGGTTAAAAAGTAGTTTGAAATTTAGCATTAATAAAGGCCTAAACTGCACAAACATATATTAATAACTATACTTAACAAATATTTCATGTTTTACTATTTACTATATATTAATTATATTAATATGTTTCCACCAAGAAGTTATAATAAAGATGAGGCATACTAATAACAACTTCTTTTAGTTAATAACTTTCCTTAGTTCAGCATCAGTATTGTAAATACATTTGGATGTAAAGTGATGTTTTCTGGCTCAGAATATGTGCCAGGTAAATCCTCCTCCCTTTGTTATGTGATTGTCACTCCACTAAGAGGGAGTTTAGGTTCCCTGCACTTGAATCTGGGTGGAGCTCTGACCACAGTGGGCATGACATGACATAACTTCTCAGGTGACATCATCAAAGCTGATAAAGCTTCTGCTTAGTCAACTCTTGATTCTCACTCATGGAACCCTGCCATGGTATGAAGCCACTGGAGGGCCTGTGTCTAGGTTTTCAAGATGAGTGGCAGGTGAGTTGCCATACCACAGCCAGCATCAACCAACCTGCTGACATGAGAGCAAGGCAGGCCTCACACAGACCCAGTCCCCTCTACTGTGTGACTGCAGCTAGATGACGACATTGAGTAAAAATCATATGATCAGCCCTCAGAACTTTGAGAGATGTTAATAAAATGATTATTTATGTTTTAAGCCACCAAGTTTTAGGGTGATCAATTACACAATAGATATATGCAATATGATAGAATGGCTTTTATTCCTACATTTAGTTATTTCAGCCCAACATCTTCTAGCTGTGTGTGCTTGGTTTAACTTCCTTAAACACACAGTTTTTTCTATTTAAAATTCAGGGAAAAATATAATCCTTCATTTATAATGTCACCTACAGAGAAGGCCAGAGACAGCCTCTCAAAATTCCACAATAAAAGACTTTGAAAGAAATTGAAACCTAGAACATCAAAGAAACTAAATACATAGGTCACCCTAATGTCATAATCTGATATGAAATTCTTCTCATCATAGCACCAGTGGAGATCATTTGACATATCAGTCAATGTCTGCTGTGAACCATTTTTCTAAAGAGGCAAAATAAGGCAAAAGAAACTGAAAGAAATAAGGAGATGTTCATGACATATTCTGCTCCTTTGTCCTCCCTCAGAGAATCTTTTTTACTTAAACTTTTAGCTTACATCCAAATAAACCTGATGTGTCAATATTATCAATATTATGACCATGATTCGTCCCTGTGATTTGTATAGCAGTACTCTGTTTTCTCATTGCTCTTTACTGTTGCATTATAATGATGTATTTATTGTAATTGGGCGTTTGTGCTGTTTCCAAATTGGAGCTTTAATGAATATTATTTCTGTCACATTCCTTTAATATCTTCTGGTACATGCAAAGAGTACACCAAAGGGTAGATTACTGTGTCATATTTTCACTTTGCTAAATGGTTTTGCAAAGAAGTTGTAAAATTTATAATCCTGTTTGCAGCATTGGAGAGTTTCAGTTGCTCCAACTCCTTGATAATACATAATATTATCAGTCCTTTAAATTTTAGTTAATCTGAAAGTGATACCTCATTCAACATTGCACTTTTATTCCCCTCCTAAATAACTATAATATGGCCATGTGGATATCCTCTTTTGTAAAAACCATTTTTAATATTTCCTCTCTGTTTTAATAGGGCTATTCGCATTTTCTTATCTATTTTTATTGTGTTTATTAATACACCCTTGTGGGCAAAATTGCAATATTTTCAGAATCTCTCAAAATTGCAATGTTTCCAAGGGGTGGAGAGAAGTAGTTCATCTCCATATCAATAGGTGATTACAAGGTGGGTGGGGAGCAAGCTTGGCACTGGGACCAGAAAGGTGTGGTGGGGTCCCTTTTTTCTGCAGCCAGGTTGTGAAAGACATGGGAGAGCAGAAATGGATAACTGCTTTTAAGCAATAAACAGGTTTCTCCCACTTAATTTCTCCCTTCCACTGATTTCGGCTTCAAAGGTTATTTGCCCTGGGGTGGGAACATACTTTCCTCCTGGAGTTATAACTGTATATACATTCAGTGTCTGGAATAAGAATGGTACATATTTCTTCCCACATGTGACTTTTCACATTTTTCATGGTAACTTTGAATATTAGAAATTCTTAATTATGATTAACCTATTTAATCAACATTTTTCTTTACAATTATTACTTTTTGTTTCTTAAAAAATATTTGCCAATCCTAAATTAATGAAGACATTCTCTCATGTTAATTTCTAAATATTTTGTGTGATATGCCTTTCACATTTTTAAAACAGCACTCTAGATATTGTCTAAAGAATATATGATAAACCTCAAGAGAATGTAAAGATATCTTTAGGAAATTGTTAATGGCCCAGGTAAGACACAGTCATCACAAAGACCAAGACGGCAGCAAAGAAGAGCAAGGAAGTTGACTGAAGTGAAATGGATTTTGAATATAAGACTTGCTGCTTGGTTGCAAACTGGAATTAGACACAAGGAATGGTTGATGGTAATACCTGGGGGTTTTTGATTCAAGAAGTTGTGACTTAAGAAAACATGAGAAAAGCAAGTTATGGTTTTGGTAAGTAGTGAGTTTTGCTTAGGGTATATTAAGCCTCATCAATAAATATCAAATGGGTCATAACATATGTAATGCTGGGATTCACAGAAAAGGATAGTCTTGGAGATAGGATTTGCAAGTTACCAGCATTTAGATGGTATGGAAAAGGTCCAGGATTGAATTGCAAGGCTTTTCAATGTCTAGTACCCTGATAGAAGAGGAACAGAGATGAGAAGTATCTGTTGGGTAAAAGACAAAGCAGGAGAACATACTGTTTCAGAAATTTAGAGAAAAAAGTGTTTCAAAAAGCAAGTGATTGACATGTAGAATGATCCTGGAAATGGCTGAAGAACAGGAGAGGGAAATCTCTGTTGAGCTGATGACAGGAAGGTGGTTACAGAGCTCAGAAGGACAGTTTTAGTAGATAGGAGGGAACTCATAGCAGATTAGAGAAAGTGAAGTCTGAATAGGACTGGAGAATAATTAAAACAACAAATGTAGGCTATTCTTCATAAAAGATTGCTTTTTTTTTGAAAAGTGAGTTAGAGTAATGAGGTAATATCTAAAAGAGATGTGGTTAAAAGATTGCTTTTTAATGAAGGCAAAAATGAATAAATTCATACATACATACATACATACATACCTAAGAACACGTTTAGACAGTGGGAATGATTAAGTTGAGTGGTAGAGATTAATGATGGTGAACAGACCAGAACTGAAGCAAAGTCCTTGAGATAAAAGTCAAACATCCAAATCACAAGATAAAATATTGGCCTTTGAGAAGAACAGAAGTTGTTCTTTCATGTAACATGAGGGACAATGGATAATTTGGTTTTTGATTCTGTGCAGATTTGTGGATGGGAAGATGGGGGATTTTTCTACCTACATTTTTCACCCTCAGTAAAGACTTATATAAAGCCATTGCCTTAAAGTAAGTTAGATAGAGTGAGTGTTAGAGTTTTAAGGAAGAGAGGAGAGCCATCACCTTAAGGAAAAGAGGAGAGCCATCACCTTGAAGAGCAGAAAGTGATTTTATGGGGCAAACAGTAAGATGTTCAGGTAGTGAGAGGTGTTTGAGCTCTATGTTTTAAAATAAATTTAAATCTAAATTTAAAATAAAACAAGTCAGTCCAGTTTTCTGATGTTTGCTATAATGTCTAATTGCTTGAGTTTATGCATAATGTGAGTACATAAAATGGTTATTTCAACAGGCTTTCAGATTTTACAGATCAAAATAAGAAAATGAATGGTACATTGAGAATGAAAGTGGTTTGCAAAGGCTGGTTGTTATAATAGGCCATGAGTATAGACTGATAGGGTCATAGATAAAACATGATAGGGTCAATGGAATAGGGTCTTGATGATATAGAGATAAAAAATTACATTTTTGTTATGGCATAATTAGGAAAAGCCTTGTATGTAAAATTTCATTTGCTTCTGTACACAAATATTTTTTAAATCTTTCTACTTTAGATTGAAAAGGCTTTTTCCTTTGCAATGTATTTACATTGTATGATTATTTAAGAAATATAAGCTTTATAAATGATGCTGGTAATACCAATTAAAAAATACAGAAATTATTCCAAGATAACAGCATAAAATTTAACCTCTCCTGGGTAATCTGGATTATGTGCTCAGCCTAGTTATAATCCTTATTTTCCTCTAGACTAATGACCTTACACACTTACTTGTTTTCTTGGTCTCAATTTTCCATTACGAGAAATGAGCAGAGTAGAACAGATAAATATCCCAAGTGTTTAATATTCAATTATTATTCACTCAATGAATGCTTTATACATACAGACTACCTGCAGAGCATGGTTATATAAATGTTGGGATAAGACTGCAATAATAAAGAATACATCATCCAAGGAGAGTATATGTTGTGAAAGGAGGTAAGCTATGTGCACGATTGACTTAAATACATGGTAAAGAGGGAACAGTGCTGTAAATGGGACAGAGTGACTTTCCAGTTACTTCTTTTTCACTGACCATTCTAGAACCTGGACCATATTCTTTGTCTTACCAACAACTGCTATCAAAATCAAAGGAGGCTTCAACAACCTCAAAATAAACGTCTATGCTTTCTACTGCTTCAACAACCTTTATTCAATGATCACATTTCAAACCTTGTCAGCACCTGGATTTTAATGTGTAAAACCTTAAATTCCATAATGCAGTTGCCTGGTTAAAATAATTTCACAACAATGTGTAACAATGACTTAAGCAAAGAATGGCTTAAATAGTGGAATTCCCTTTTCAATTTAATTTAGAACTGGAACAGAATATAAATAATCATTATGAGGGAAAGTGAATTCTAGAGATAGTGTGAACTGAAAAATTAAGCAATTGTATCAACTATCTATGAAGACAAAGTGTTCAAACGTGAACTTGGTTACCTGGAAGTCAGCAGCATTCTTAGAAGAAAAGCCAGATGAAAACTCAGGTCTATCAAGTAAAATTATGGTATCAGTTATTAAAAAGAGTTCATTTACACAAAATGTTCTCATCTTTAAAGAATAATTAATGTATAATAGAGCCATTTTCAAGGAATTCATGTATTTCATTTTATAAAACAATATTGACAGATTACTTGATTACTTCTAATGGTAATGACAAATTCTTTTACTTAAACTAGATCTTAGTAACTGTCAATAGAAAAAAATATTTGCTATTCTTCCTACCCTGGCATAATTCCTCAATTTTTTTTCCCAAGATTAATTATCATAGGCATCGATTTACATGGGGTTGTCATTGTTGATGTTGCTTGAAGGAGTGCTGAGTGGTGGTGGGAAGGAGCCCGAAGGATATGAGGCTGGGGGTTCATTTATGCCAACTGGACTGGGTTAAACATCTGCAGATACAATGTAGATAAGAAACTGAAAGAAATCCATTTTCATGAGTCAAGTAATAATATCATCATCATAAAAAGAACTGCTTCAATATACACATGGAAAAATACATCTTCAAGATGGAAAATAAACCATTCTCTAGCTTCTGTACTGAGCTAAGCTTCTCAGAGCACCCTGAGATCTGGAAGCTATATGCACACCTGCAGTCACTCCCTTTGGCGTGGCCAGTGCCATAGTATCAGTTGGCAAAGATAAAGGAGGTTTTGTCAAAGGACTTCATGGAAATCTGTCTGTAACAAGTAGGTGATGGGACAAGAAGGAAGCAGGGGAAATGTTCCACAGGAGAGCTGCAAATGAGAGATGTGTAAGACAACTTCATGGTAATTCAGACATAATTTACAGATATTTTGAAAAGGACTAATTTCTAAATATGAAGTAGGTGGAGACGTGTGCCATAATGTCTCAATTTTAGAAAAGAGGAATGTTCTAACTGGAGACCATATCCTGATGAAGTTGTAAATATATGGGTCATAGAAATAATAATCTATCTTTTAAAATTAACCCTCATTAACTCTCAGTTTCTTGTATTAAAATCAAGAAGTAGTGGAATATTGTCCCCATAAAGAGTAAATTAAGGTCAAAACAAATTAAGAATATTGTTTGGACTACAGATAGTTTTTAAACACCCAACTTCAAATTTCCTCAATCACTGAATTTATGTAGGTCTGCAATTAGTGTGTATTTGTAAGCAACTTTTTGCTCTACCTGAGGAATCTAGAACCCATTCATAGACTATTTCTAAAATAAATATTTTCATTCCTGAGAGCATAACATAAAGCATACAGCCTTGACTTTGAAACCTTATCAGTAACTTTGAAACTCAGATAAAAAAATAAGACACATCACCTTGATATTTTCACTTCTGTTTGTCACCTTAGAAGTCCTATCTTCATTAACATTTCTAAAATTATAATAGTTTCAAAGCCTAAGATAGAAATAAATATAAGTTTTATTTACACTTTATTTCCTGATCATCAATCCTCTTCAAACATTTTTAAACATCCTACATTTGTGTGTCTTTAGGGGAAAAGAAGATTTTCTAATCACAGCATTATAAACGTGGAAACATATAGAGATAAGAATTGCTCAAGGCCATTGACAGAGGTGCGACTGACAGCAAGCCACCACAGAATATAAAACATTACATAGGTGTTAATTACTCAAATATACATTATTCAAACTGTAAAGAATGTGAACCATTATAAAATAAAAAGAAAATTAAGATTTCAAAAATCATTGTACTCTAAAGAAAAAACAGGAAACACAGTGTAAAGTTGAATAAATATCAGTAGCAGAAATTTACATATACTCCCTGATTTTTTATTACAATACTTCCCTTGAAACTGAGTTAGTTATAGAACAGCACGGTGTAAAGCAGGCTGGCTTTTCTCAAACAGTGTGACCATCTCTGGCTGTGCTCCTACAGATATGGAGTCAAATAAATATGACACCCCCAAAAGCACAAAATCCAACATATGAAAACAATAAATTTCTATTATCATATAAATTATGATCTAGGTCATACAAATAAATGTAGGTAGATGTCAGTTACACACACACATATTGCAAGTACATATACAAGTGTCTGAACTCCATGATCTCTAACAATGTTAGTGATATAATTTCCATGGCTCTTTGTTATGGCAAGGGAAAAAGGAATTGAATTTATCTTGGCTAAAACTGTGCTGAATAAGTCATATGTGTTATTTCAGTTAGGTCTCACAAAAGGCCTGGAATATAATTATTATTCTCCATTAAAAGAGAAGGAAATAAGAAATACAGTATTATGTAGTCACAGAATTTGCGGGAGATATATCTATTTGAAATCTGTATTTGCCATACTCTCTTCACTCACCCTGCAGAGACCTCTGAACTGGAACTGGAACCGTGCACTGCATATGGGAGAGGGAGTGGAGGGTGACATAGAAGAGACAGAATGACACAAAGAGAGAGGTTTTGAGATCTTCGTGGAGCAAACTGGAACTTCCAATAATAATGTACCCTATAGATTCTCCAGTAGCCAAAAGGAACTTGCATAACTCCCCCTACTGAGAAATACCACCAGGAAAATAATTTGGCACTGGGACAATCATTTTAGAAAACCTGCATTCACAATGCAACTGCCAATATTATAGTGCCACAATAGGGGAGAAATAGAGAAAAGGTTCAGAATGAAGACTGTTTTCAGCATGTGCCAAATTCTAACTGAAAATCCACTTCAAATAGAGTAGTGTTATTTCCTTTTCATTTCATTTCTCCCCCAATACTGCTTTGAATATTGGATTTTCTTGTGATAAGCATTCCATGTTAATGATCAAAGTGCACTTCTTGAAGCCAAATAATTTTAACTCAGCTTTTCAGAGTTACTCTTCCTAAAATGTTCCCTGGGGAGTCAAATTTTCCTGACTCAAGATATTTCTATTCAAGGTCTAAAACCACTTTTAAGGGTAATAGCCAAGTAAACTCTGTTATATTTTGGTTGATTGAATCTGCATGAATTATTTTTCATTAAATGGCAAAATCTAATTCTAGGGGGAAAAAGTCTTGTTAATTGTTTTCATAAAGATGTGCCCCTGGGCAGCATTTAGTTTTTCACTGACCATGGGTTTCAGAGAGCTTTTCAATTCTGCCAAATCATTGCTTGCTTATATCATTCATTGAAAAAGGAAAAACTTAAAATGACCTTTTATGATAAGCATTTATGAAATATTTTTTCAAGCTAAAAACATCTTCCTAGTATGGATATATACCTGGAACCTATAAATGAAAAAAGCATGAAAAGCAAATAGACTTACATGGATGGCACATTTGCAAATAACCGATATCAAGTTACCTCTCTCGAGAAAAAGCTGGCCTTGCTGGACTCTGCTCAGTTGTCCTAATGCTGGAAAGAAACGGTGTAAGCCTGGGAAAAATACAATGCTCTTTTGAGACCAAATGCTATAATCACTACAAATACTACGGACTCAATATATATGCATACAGTTTTAAAAAGTGTGATGCAAGAGGGAAGGAATGAACCACTGTCCACTAGAACCAAGCAAGATTCTCATCCATGGCTGAAGATCTTGGGTAAGGACACTCCACTTTTGTAACCTCAAGGAAACTATTTAATGCACACATGCACATTCACATACTCACAGAAGAGACTTAGGTGAAATATTTTCTTAGAGACATGTTAAATTCAATGTTTTCTCTTGACCAAAGCATAGATTTTTATGTTCCATCACTTTTATAAAACACTTTTATTCTTACTATGGTCTAGAAGTTTCCTCTTGCAAAATAGATTGATCTTACTTCAGCTTACAAAATAGCTGAAAAGTGGACTTGATTCCTTCAACCTTTCTACTTAAAACACTTCTAAAGCTTGCAGGCTGAGAGTAGAATGTACTTTTTTTTTTTTCTCAGGTACATATTACTTGCATACCTTATTGTGTTTCCTAATTGAGAAAAATTGTCAGTGGTTGACCTGAGTGCTTCTACTAACAAAAAAATAAAGTCAAAGATTCAAATGGCCTTACCTCTCTTCTAAATGTCCTTAATATTAAAGTAAGTTTCCTTAAGTTTCAGTACTTGTGAAGTCGAGTGGTTATTTCTACCTTCTAGAGTCAACAACAGAGATTAAGAGATAAATTTTACAGTTCAAAATAAATATCACAGTCAAATACCATGTTAGTAGTTATGCTAATATTCTATGCTATATATATATGAACATAATTAAGTCATATTCATATTCTATGAATACACTTAATTACAAAAACATTTTAACTAAAAACATTTTCACAAAATATAAAATTTTTAAATGAACCTGTCATTCTCTGTATGAGAGAACTTTGTAATTTATTTCTTATTTTTTTCTAAGCATAGTGGATTTTCTCTTTCATGAAATCTGTCTTATTTTTTAGTGAAAACCACAACAACAATGGGCTGCTTATAGGAAGCAAATAACATGCATTTTCCCTGTTTCTCCATCTGGATTTTAAATTCCTTAAATGAATGGAACCCATGAAGGTTTGGAATAGTCTAATTGCAGACATTGAACAAGAAGTCATTTTACCTCCCATTGAAAAGTTAGCAAGATTTAATGAAACTCATCCTAGACTGAAAGAATTTCCCTGTTCAGCCTGGATCTTACATTAACACAATGTTATCAAGCTTTTTGACATGAATCTCTGAACCTCAGTTTTCTCATCAGTTAAATGAGGTGTATTTTAAGGATTCAGTAACAATTTATTGGTAGACTGTCATATTGATATGCATATTGCATATAAAATCCATATTGCAATGAAGACCATGTATTTATAAGAAGAACATGCATTGTTCCCTTTTATGAGAATAATCTTAGCACTAGAAATAATGGCAACCGTCAATTACTGAGAAATTTCCAAATACTGAATGTTTGTATGTTAGGAAGATTGCATAGGTTATTTTCCACATACATGCAACTTTGTAAAATTGGTAATATCCTCACTTTTAAAAATGTGTGCCAGAAAGCCTAAGAATCTTACACAATTAGTAAATATAAATATTAAATCCAAACTCAGATCTGTTCTGTTCACTCTAAAACACTTGTGTTTTCCTCTATTATAATAAGAAAAAAACAGAATCCCTCAATCTATTGAAAAATCTTTCTTCGTGGGGGAAAAAAAAAGTGTAATTAATGTCATAAAGATTGAGTTTAGCTATGAGAAACTGAACAGTGGAAATCTCAGAAGAGTAAGTGAAAGATTAATAAGATTGGTTATCCATAAAGGAGGATGGGAATGAGAAATGGGGGGTAGAGGATGGGGCACAGTACATCTCCAAATTTGTCTTTTATGTATGATACTGATGTTGAAAACATGCCAATGTT
Source organism: Manis pentadactyla (assembly GCF_030020395.1). Classification (NCBI taxonomy): domain Eukaryota; kingdom Metazoa; phylum Chordata; class Mammalia; order Pholidota; family Manidae; genus Manis; species Manis pentadactyla. The sequence continues at coordinate 27,306,469 of NC_080023.1, forward strand.
TCACATGCTCAAAGGAAAAAAAATTTTAAAGTTTTGGGGAAAGCCTTAAATTTGAGTGAAAACAGAAACCAGTCGACTCAACTACATTTTAAATGAATAATAAAACACCAGTGAAGAGTGAGTGGAAACTAAGAGGTAGCCAAAGTATATTTTGAACACATTACTTCTACTATATGACCTTAGCTAAAAACAAGGTGGTATTGAACTCTATCGAGTAGACCTCTTTTTTCACAGAGACATAGGTTAGCAATTCTGAAGTTAATTTTTCTATAATTTCTAGAGCACATATTGTGATTGATGAGAACCAGCATGTCAAATGCAGCACCATACTGCAGAAAGAGAAAAGGATAGAATGAACCACGTGGTGCCGATTGGAATTGCGTCTATGGGAGGTTCTAGTATATTTGGATAGTTAGACATAGAAGTAGAAACAGATGTGTTTGTGTGTGTATAGTATACAAGTTCCTAGCTCTATCAACTAAGATGAATAAACAATAAAAACCCAGGAGCAATGAGAATGTGGTACCCAGGTGTTGGTATCTAAATATAATTGTCCTCAAAAAGGAAACTGAAGAACTGTCTGAATCCAGAGATATGGCTGAAAATTAACATCCTGATGTGTCAGAAAACAAGGAAATAAGAAAATAAATGATGTGACTAAGTCGAAAGGAAAAGGACTCAGCTTGATGGGGCTTACTTACACTAGTGAAATCTGGGACAATTTGAGTCTCAGAAACAAATAATGGGAGGAAAGATCATCATCTATTTGATAAAATGTTTCACACTGATATAAAACGTAAATAAAAGATAGATATACAAAGGAAAGCTCTTCCTTATGACGGAACCAACTAGTAAATGATGACAGAGAGGTAGAATTGGAAAATAAGTCCTAATTTGTCTACTGTGATAATATTAATTCAAGCATGTGTCAACATAGATGCTAAAACTTGGGTTAGAAATTTGGAGGACTACTAAGATATTTACATAATTTAAAAATATCTCTCCAAAAGGTATTTATTAATTAAGAAGGATAAAATAGTAACTTTATATTGAATAAACCTGGTAGACAGCAATGTAAGTATCAAAATTAACATCTCCAATATTTTAACATGCTAACATGTTGTGCCTACTGACATGAGGTGCCAAGAAGGATACTTCAGTTGTGTTGTATTCCTGTCCCAAAAGTAAATAACATGAATCTAGTCACCAGGACACATCAGACAAACCAAAATTGAGGGACATTCTGCAAAACAACTAGCCTGAACTCCTTGAAAATGTCGCTGTCCAAAATACAAAGAAAAATTCAGGGACTGTGTTAGATTAAAGGAAACTAAAGACATATGACAAATCAATGTCATTCAAAACCTTCATTTGCTTTTGCTATGAAGGATATTATTTAAACAATTGGCAAAATCTGAATATGGACGTTAGCTTAAGTAATAATAGTATATAAATATTAAATTTTTATTTTGATAATTAAACTGTGGTTTTGTATTAGAATGTCTGTGTTCTTAGAAAATAAATAGCAAACTAAGTAGGGATAAAAGATCAACAAGTTTACAACTTAACTGTCCAGTGACTCAGAAAAATAGCCACATACACACAGAAAGACCTATAGATGCACACAAAAAAGCATACAAAAGATGAGCATATGTAGCAATATGTTACCACTGGGGGAATCTGTATGAAGAACATATGGATTTTTTCTAGTACTATTCTTGCACATTTTCTATAAGTGTGAACTTACATTTATATGTAATATTTTTTTGAATTAGTAAAAAATGGGCTTCAAATTTCTCATCTTGAAAATCTGTGATGATCTCAAAGAATCCTTGTGTTGTAACATCCTCTAATTCACTAAAGCAATCAAAATAAATCTTCATGGTAATATACTTTACATCAAGCATGATACTTAAAGCTGAATTCCAAAATTACCTTTATGTGAAACCAGCTATAATCTAGTAGGATTCTTGGATTTAGGAAACTCATTTTTCATGATAATAAGATACATGCAGGGCCTGAATATTATTAGACAAGAGATGCTTATATGCTGCCTTATTAATTGTTTAATAATGCCTTAAAACTAATGAAATTTACTATGACTCACTTTCCAAAAATTTTCCAATAATTACAATACTACGATATCTTATTTGTATGATGATTGTCATTAAGAAAAAATAAAATGCAGGTGACACAATATGTATTTTTTAAAGAAACTTTTACCTGCCCACAGAAGACTATTTTCATTTGCAACTTATCTTCAAAGCCTTTGAGTGCTTTCAGGTTCAGTTAATGAATTCAGGGTTCTGAAATGCTTAAAAGACAACAATTCATTACTCTATCAATATTTCTGCTCAAGTCGAATTTACTTTATGTGAAAGTACAATTGTTTAAATTAATTGGTAATTTTTAAAGAAAAAAATTTCTAGATATCTTCTACCCCTTAAGGGGGAAATTGGATAAATTAAAATATCAACTATGAAATAATTGATACATTTGTTACAGAATCACAAATGTGCTGGTACAAATTAATATAATAATAAAATAATAGACACATTAATACATGTCATTGCCTAAACTTTCCTTGTAACCATATACATTTCATTTTATTTGTTTGCCTTAAAGTACAAGAATTTGTAGTGTTAAAAGCTAAAATTCAATGGCAAAAATGTAAAAATTTAGGATGTGGGTAGAGAGGGCAAACAAGTTTAGAGAAAATAATATGTTTATTTTTGGGTAAAGTAAATGCACATTACTTTCCATAAATTATTCAAGCTCTTCATGCTCTATTTTGATTGGTTTCAGAGCCTAAAATCAAAATTTTTGCATGGTATATTTTTCTTAAAGCTCAACATTTTTGCAAAGCCTTCTAGAAGCAATAGCCTAGCAGGATTTTGGATGATATCCAATACATTGAAAAATAGAAGACTTTTCTGAAGCATAAAAGGTGCTAGTGAGCAGGATAAGGATGTAGACCGTAACCTAGAGAGAGTAACAAACAGACCCAAACTGGAGAGGATCCAAAGAAGTCAGTTTTGCATTGGTATGTTTCTATCCCACTTCCTTTTTTATGTCTTTGTTCCAGTTTTCATTTTCTTGGGACAGATAATTTTTCTTAACATTAAACAACTTCCTCTACCTTCATGCCTCACTCCCTTAGTATCAACAAAAAACTGACTTTAAATTTGTATAGAAAACTGAACATGACTAGCAAGCCTTAATACTTTATATGTAGCCAGCAGGGTATTATTCAATATCTTCATGAAATATCATTTCTTACATTAATCCATCTTATCTATAAACTGAGAAGCTGGCTCTTACTAGAATTTTGGTCAATTTCTTGAGTCAGTTAACCAACTTCAATAGGAGCCCAACTTCAATAAGTGCCCCTTAGTAAACCTACATGGGCTTCACAGGGACCAGCTCCCTTCTCCCACTTTTGTAATTTTTCACTTCCCTGACTCTACTGAACCACGATCACTACACTCTATTTTTTCACTTTCTTTCTAGAACGCCCAGTCACCTCTGTACAAATCAGAGTTCAGTTCACATTGAGTCATTTCCCTATAACAATAGAATATTACTGATTAAAATCTGTCCTTTCCATGTTAACTAGTGTGTGGCTTTGTTTATCTTTGACACCATTCTCCATGGAGAAAAACAGAAACAGTGAGGAAAACACAGCAAGCACATATTAATATAATATAGCTACTGTTATACTGTTAATTAATATTAATAATTATTCAATTAATTAACATAATCTGGAAACCTCTGATATCATGATGAAACCAGAGAAAATTACATGTTATAAGACAATGTGATTAAACAAGGAAACCATTACACTGAGGTGGCTCTAATGCTGCAGAATCGAAAATCTAAGCCTGTAAATGCAAAGTTACAAAATCCAAACCTAAGAACAGCCTATCACAGTCACCTGGACTTTAAACTCTAGCCACACACAATTTCCTTTCTTTGCTTCTGAACTTTTTCTGTGTAAGTCTTCTCCCTGACTCCAGTCTGTGGAGCACTCCTAACCACTTCCACTTTGGTGTTGCTCAATTCCAAAGAAAATTTTACAATTTTTAATATGCCTCAACTTTTCTTTTAGCATAAGGAAACTAAAATGGAAAGGGTTACTAAGCGATTCCTTTTATATATATATATATATATATATATATATATAATTATCAGTAAAAATATGAGAAATGACTAAGAACTCTGAACTTGCCATTCTTCAAAGATGACCCTTCTACTCACAAACAGTTTTGACTGGAATTTATTATTTCAATGAATAATATTATACCTCCACTTTCAATTACCGTTATAGACAATCTACCATCTTGCTTTTCTTCATCTCTGTTCTAGTTTATATGGCTTGAGATATAAAAAATGATTCACATCCTCTCACACAATAAAATGCTTTTCTTCTCCTGGTAGAAATTACTGCTCAACCTAATTCAATATGCACGTATAATACAGAATTTGCTCTTTCATTTACAACTGCTTCGGAACCCATAACACTGAGCACCATCTACCTCTATTTGTCATAACCCTGGATACAAATTTAGACCAAATATTTCTTAGAACTCTATTAATTGGAAAAAATAAACCTTTTAACTCTTGTATCTTTATCTTTCTTATCAATCCTTTATTGTATCCATCTAAATTTATTTTTAAATAGAAAATATAGTAGAAAACAAATTATGCTACTATTAAATATACACGTTACTACCACTAATGCACGTCACTGCACGTGTGTGTGTGTGTGTGTGTGTGTGTGTGTGTGTGTGTGTGCATATACAGTTTCAGCTCATCAAATTGCATGTCTATAACCACTGAAGAAATATTCCTGATTGCATTAACTTCCATATGTGGGAAGAATGGATGGTAGGAAGTTAGAAATCCTAAAAGACTCAGCATATAGCCAAAGACTGAGGTGAACAAAATAATAGTGCTTTAAATGGAAAAATACTAAATCACTTCTAATTGAAGAGTTTACTTTTCAATCCTGAATATTACTATCTATCTCCTATAATTAGAATAAGAATGACTGAAAAATAGTAGGCATTTTTTTTTAATAAAGGAACTTTTTTTAAACATATGAATAAATTTTATCTCTGCCACAAGAGGATATCAAGCTCTTTAAATTATAGTCTCAGGAGATTCTAATTCATGCATCTGATAGTTAATTCTCTCCCCCTCCCAATGAGTAATTATTTTAAAGTATTTAAGAATAATTAAAACATCTTATGAGAAAAAATCCATTTAGGTGAAATTATTCATGAACAGAACAGTAACAAGTAAAATAAAAAAAGAGTACAAGTTAAAAGAAAGTGAAGAAACCACTTCATTGTTAAATGTAAAATGTAGACAGCTAGGTTCTGTTGTAAAACATTTTTGCTTTTGTTCAGTTATATCTGGTTTTCCTTTCAGTAGTAAAAAATTCTATCGTTTATAATGAAAAGAAAGGGAAAAGTCTGAGACACAAGTGTTCTCCTTATTAAATTATCAGAAAGGCAAGGAAAGGCCAGCCTCAGTCAATGTTTTCATATGACTAAGCATGTATATACAGAAGGATTTTGTAAAAGTTTTTCCCCATTTCTGTAATTATCATCTTAAAGGTAGTTAATTTATTTTCAAGATAACTGAAATTCTTGTAACAAAGAGATTGGTGCATATGTAGCCTAACTGATGTTAAATGTTTCACTCAACAATAGCTATTTCAAAGTAAGATCTAAGGAAACATTTAGACTGAGAAACTAGAACTTTAAATTCTAAACTAAACATTGGTAATTATAAGTTTCTTAGGTTTACAAGGTCTATATTTCTATCTCTATAACAGAAGAGGATTAAGCTGTCAAATCCATAAGGTTTCCAATAACTTGAAATTCTATGATTTTGAGTTCTTTTCAAATAAATGTTTCAGGTTTGAAATGTTTTAAATGGTTCTAAAAATTAAGAAACAATAGTAAGAATTTTAAAAAAGACAGCTTATCTGAAATGATTACTTATTTTTGACTGTTTCTAGCTGACAACTTCACAAAGTTGCCAACCCAAAGCTACAGCAACTCTGATGAAGCCAAAACAGTAACAACTATGGAGGCTCAATAACCCCAAATTAATAAACATAAAGGAGAATTTCTAAACTCCCAGGGGAGCTGAGAGAGATATTAGGATATACAACAAACATAACTAATACTAAAACCGTTAGGTAGAAAGATGGAAATGAGCAACCAGGGAAGGAGAAGATAAAGTTCAAGGAAAAAATACTGCCCAAACTGCCCAGGTAGGAGGTCCCACGTGAATAACGCAGAGTTTGCAGGGAGGTACCTTGCTGCCTACCGGGACCACACCAAACTGGTCCCAACGAGGTCCCAACGAGGCTCAATTGAACAAAATTAAGAACCCGAACCACACCTCATCATAATCTCATTAAAATAAAACTGTGGTTTTACTACCCTCCACCCCATGGGCTCTTCTGTATGCATTTAGGAAAAAGACATGCACACGAACAAGAATGGGTGTCTAACTAAAGCTGTCAATCAAATGACCTCACCCTATCAATCAAAGAAGCACCTCCCAGCTAGGTCGTGATAAATAGACCCTCCCGTAAAAGTGCAGGGGCGTTTGTCTACCTTGGCTCTGTATAGCTCCTCCCTTGATGTGTAATAAAATAACACTTCCCTCTGCTTTACTATTAAGTCTCTGCGTTTCAGTTCTTTGTTGCGGTGGGGGCAAGAACCCAGGAGAACAAACTCAACCTGCCACAAAACTAGGAAATAAAGAATAATATTGCTTCAAACTAGGAGTGCTTTGTTGTTTACAAGTTTGGCTACAAGAAAACAATGAAAATATCTAAATTATCTTTGGGACACTTTAAAAGAAAAACAACAAGGGGATTTCTTTCATGTTTTACTAGAACTCAAATATTTTACATTAGAGATCAAGAACATAACTTTTATTTCCTGCTTTTCTACATTCTCTCAGCAATCCAAATATACTGTAGTCATTTTTGGTAAAAAGATCTCATATTTACAGAAGCTTAGAAACTGTCAAGATGGATTCAGATGAGAAGGATTAGGTTCAGCATTTGTGAACCTTAGATAAGATCTTTGGGTCTTTTGGACACAGACAGTTTCATGGCAAGTCATAGCCTAGGGTCATGGACAGTAGGGCTTCTGGGTCCTTTTCCTCATACTTCAAATTAGAGAAACATTGCAACAACAGGTAGAACACTTATAATTCCTTTGCCTGAGCTAATTGACAACTGGCAAAGGCAACACCCATTCCTTCCCACCAAATAGCATTATACTTATTTAAAGAGTAAATTATTTTCCTCCTGACTTCAAATTCAATCTATTAAATTGGTGACATAATATAAATATCTCCCGATTATCAAATTCTTTTAAAAAAAGAGGGAAAGAAACTGCTGATTCTCTGTTGTAAAAATATAATTCTTGTATATGAGCCAAGTATGATGTTCAGTTTTAGCATCTTAAGTGGTAACTTTTATACTCACAAGTGGCCAAGCCTCTAAAAGTTTCTAAGAGTTGATGAACATTATTAGAAAGTTAATTTATAGGCTCACATTCCTAAAATATTTTCATTCAGATTATAGATAGAGGAGCTAGGTTTTCAGTGTTTAAATGAATGGAAATAAATAGCTATTTCTGTTCAAAAAAATTGAATTTGAAAAAATCTAAATTTTCTGTAGTAAATGCATTTATTCCATAATCTTTAAGAAAATAGTTTAGATTCTTCTGTTTTAAGGTTGTAAGTAACTGAGAGAATTATAGGGGTTAAAATTGTAATTTGCTTAAAAGCAGGGAACTCTAAGAGATTTCTGTTTTCACTTTGTTCCTGAGCTACTAGTTTCCAGTTTTTTTTATGCATATGGATATTCCCTTCCGGCTAGTCTTGTTTCATACCACATTTTAATTTCATGGGTCCAAGCAAACAACAGATCATGAAACATAGATAGACTTGTTATAAGAGGTGGAGCTAAAGCATATTTCTCAAGCATTTTTCTCCTTAATGTGGAGAAATATGTAAAATTGTAAAGATTCCTGGGTTTGATGTAGTAAACCTAGCCACTCAGAAATTACACTGGTGAAATGCTGATAAACAGGGTGATCAACATCTTCACTAATTCCACAAATATTTACTGAATATCTACTTCAAGAAACCGGTGAGGAATTCAGAGGTGAATGAAGGAGACAAAATCTCAAACCTCATGACACTTACATAACTACTATACACGAGAATTTTATTAAAAAGTTTACTTATTCTTGAGAAACATTAAATAGGAGCTGAGAACTTGCTGATAGAAAATAGTTAGAGCAAATAACTAGGCAATAGGTAGTTGAGAAATAAAACATGTAATTATAAAGGGTATAGTTAGAAACAGCAAAAATTCAAGGACAAAAATAGATCAGTATGTGTTGAAAGAGTTGAAGATATTTTAGAGACGTAGAAACTGAAAAAATAGTACCACATACCTTTGGGCTGACTTTAAACAAAAAAGTGAATGGGCAGGCATTTATAAGCATAAGGAAGGATCTAAGTAAAAGAATGAAAGGGAACAAGTTTGGCATAAATAAGTGATTGATGAAGTGTCTCATAAGACTATGACAATTTTACGTGTTTAATTAGATGTATGAATATGGGAGAGGGATCAACACCAGATAATTAGCTTCCTTAGAGTTAAAACCAAAAATAAATAGCAGCTAATAAATAACTATTAATGTGCTAGTCATTTCTATGTAAGTTTTGTCTTCTTATTTCATGATGGCTCATCTTATTTTATAATAGTATTTCTTATAGTAAAGGGACTTGCTAAATTTATTTTACATCTATAAATGGAATCCTCCCATGTTCTGGAGGAATAAAACTTGTTAGGAACTGTTAACATAAAACAGAACTGAATGTCTTAACCTTAAACTAATGTTTACAGCTGAAGTCACAGGGAGGTAAGAGAGGGTAGTGGTACAATTAAAGAAAAAAAAGAGTAAATGTAAATGCCAATTTTATGAGCTAATGCTTTGTCTTTGAAAGTTTTTTATAGAAATAGATCTGCAATTAAAAAAAAAAAGATTTGTCAGACAATCTCAATTTCCTATTCAAAAAATGTGATATCATGGAAACAGGCTAGGATCAGGCTCCAAGTACCGTTTCGTGAATTATACAAGTGGCTACAATTAGTATGCATGCCATATGTTAATCTCCAGATGGTCAAGAGCTTTGGAACACATTGTCTATATGTACTTTATTAATAAAACTGTTTAACTTTGTCTAAAGCACTTCTTGCTTTGTAACATAAGTTGAAAATATTTAGAAGAAATCAGGGCCTTGTCCCTTTAAGATGCCATGGGATGACCATAAATAAATTAAGAGTGCTGAAGCAGGAAAATAAATTGCTATCTTTAAATGAAAATTTGAACTACCTGAGAGAAAAATAAGAAATCCAGAATATCAGAAATCAGGAGAAAAGCTTAAGAGAAATTAGCTATTATTTCCAGTTTGTAACCTGACCAGAACTCTGATTAAGAAAAGACAAATTTTTATTTCCATAGTGATTCTAAATAGCAAATGAGACAGAAAGAAAGAAAGAAAGAGAGGAAAGAAAGAAAGAAAGGAAGAAAGAAAGAAAGAAAGAAAGAGAGAGAGAGAGAGAGAGAGAGAGAGAGAGAGAGAGAGAGAGAGAGAGAGAGAGAGAGAGAGAGAGAGAAGAAAGAAAGAAAGAAAGAAAGAAAGAAAGAAAGAAAGAAAGAAAGAAAGAAAGAAAGAAAGAAAGAAAGAAAGAAAGAAAGAAAGAAAGAAAGAAAAAGGGATGGGTATAGAAATAGTATATGTCAAAATAAGAACTTAATAAATGGTAACTTGAAATTGATTATGTGACATTGGTTGCACAGTAGATATTTATTAAAATATAAATATGCAATATAATGAGTTATATTTGGTATATTTGGTCTTCATCCACAGTTCTGGAAAACACTGCAGAGTCTGAAAGGTGAGATGGGTGTCTGTGTCATGTTAATGAGAGACTTTAACCCACCCAAGGGCAGGGGCTGGAGGTTGAAGCAGCCAACAGCCAATGATTTAGTCAATCATGACCATGCACAAAAGCCCTCACAAAAACCCCTGAGAAGAGTGTATCTCCCTTTTTGCATCTGGTTTCTCCATGGAGAGAGCTTCTATGCTTGGAAAACCAGAAGGCTTCTACATGCTACCAAGCTCCACGAAGACAGAAGCTCCTTTATTTGGGACCTCGCCCTATATATCTCTTCATTTGACTATAAACTTGTATCCTTTATGGTATCCTTTATTAATCTGGTAAACGTATGTATTTTCCTGAGTTCTGTGAGCCACTCTAGCAAATAAATTAAACCTAAGGTTGTTGGAACATCCAATATGTAGCCAGTTGGTCAAAAGCACAGGTAACAGCCTGGGGCTTGAGACTGGCCTCTGGAGTCAGGGATGGAGGGTAGTCTTGTAGGACAGAGCCCTTATCCTGGAGAATCTGGTGCTGTCTCCAGGCAGAAAGCATCAGAATCGAGTTGAATTCTCTGACATCTTGCTGGTGTTCAAGAATTGCTTGGTGTTATGTGTGGGAAGACCCCTTCCCCCACCCCTTCACACATACATTGGAATTAGGTCTGGAACCCAAAAGGAGTTGGTGTGGAACTCAAAATACAAACCACGTAACTTGTCTTATGTCAATGATGAAAGAATTTTGAATGAATAATGAATACAGTATCACAGTGAATATTATATTGCCTTTAAGATGACAATCAAATGAGAAGGTACCAGTAGTACTTATTTTAACAGTGTGTGGTATAGACATTTATATATAAAGCACCATCCAGAGTGCCTGTGTTTTCATAATTGTAACTAATTAATAAATTATTGATTATTAAATAAGTATTTTTGAAAGAATATATTTATATGATATAAAGCAACTATTGATAATATAATATCCATTTATTAATATAATCCAATTATATTAATAATATAATATACATAGTTTGTGTATGATAGATCCTATAATAATCTGTATTCATTTTCCTACTGCCAATGAATCTCATAATTAGAGAAGTCAGAATTCCAAATGAATTTTACAGGATAAAATCAAGGCATCAGCATAGCTGTATTTTTTCTGGAAGCTCGAAAGGAAATCTGTTTCCTCGGTTTTTCCAGCTTTTGAATGCCACTGCATTCCTTAAATCATGGCCCCTTCTAACTTCAGGTCACATCACCTCAGCTGTTGATTTTATTGTCATATCCCCTTTTTTCTCTACTCTGACCTGCATACCTTGTTTTCATAATGACTCTTGTGATTATATGGGCCCACCTGCATAACCAAAATAATCTCCCCACTTTAACATCCTTAACTGAGTCATATCTGCAAATTCCCTTTTGCCATGTAAGGCAGCATATCCTCAGATCTTGGGGATTGGGATGTGGACATCTTCAGGGGGCATTAATTCTTTCTACCACATAGTCTTAACAATATATATTCTAATCACATATTCAGAACGACACAGTGAACTAATAGTTATTCATTCTATTTTGCAGATAGACAAACATAGACACCAAACAAATGACAAGCTTCATCTCTATTCTGGCTCCTTACAATCCTATCTTTCCATTTAAAAGTCCTGTTTATTCCAGTCTTTCTGTTGGGAAATAATTTACTCCTTATAAGGAATATAACTAAGATCCCACATTTCAACCCTTCCCTTGGCTTTAAGGGTAATATATTAGGTTGATGAACACCAATGGCTGATCTACCTTCCAAATAACCATGTCTCCCATTGCTCCCACAGCAGTGCCTCTAAACTTAGCAGATGCTTCTGGTGAAGCACAGGGCAGCAGCAACTGCCAACACAGACACTTCCAGAAGCTGGCATCTGCTTCCTTTGCTAGTCACTTCCTAGTAACTGCTCCTGGTGGCATCTTTTAAACCCTTCTCATGTTCCCTGTAGGCCTCCTATATCAAAATACTTTAAAGTTGCTATTTCACTAACTAGAGTGTTGTTCAAAGAACAATTCCTGCTGAGCCCTCTGGTGGTGGCCACAAGGCGACACAGCCCTTTCAGAAAGCTTTCAGTGCTTCCTGGATTATACACCATCAGGGAGAGCCCAGCTCCGGTGAGCTCTTGGCTCCATTTGACTATGACATTAAGTGTAACATAACCTTTAAAAGACTTTGGAGGCTTAAGGGTTAATTAATCCCCCATGACTTCCTGTCACAATAGTGCATGGGGGTAATTATGCAGAACAACAGCCAGATTAGTCTAGGGTATTCCATTATTTCCTAAGAACCATGTTCTGATTAAACTCTAACAGGAATGTGAATTGTGTGTGTGTGTGTGTGTGTGTGTGTGTGTGTGTGTGTATATATATAAAATGAATTAGAAATACACATATATATACACATACATCTGTAATTGGCACACATATATATATACATGTGTGTACATATGAATACCATACATATATATATGTGCACAGGTACAAATTAAGGGAAAGCAATGGCTCTAATACCATTAACCTCAGTTGAAGGGAATCCAGCTTCGCCGTCCGTGTGACTGGTCTCAGGTGGGGCAGGGCCCTTTCCAGGAACATTTTCCTGAGTGCTTCCCTCACAGCTACAGAAGCTCCTTACACGTATCTCTATCACTGTACTTGCTTAAAATCACCAGCTTTAGTCAGTCTGCCGGACTTAAATTACACTATTAACAATTCGAGGGGACAGGCCATACATTATTCATCTGCATAATTCCTGAAGCATGATAAAAGTTCAAAAATAAGTGGCTGACTTAAGCACACATTCAACCACACGGTAGATACCTGAGGTACAGGCAGACGGTGATGTGTCCTGGAGAACCCAGTAAGGGATTCATGCCAACCCCATGACTCCACACCTTCCTGGGAACAGGCCTGTCACACGAGTGTTCAGCTGTCTGCGTCTCCCCTCACTGCCTGGAGCCCACCTTGAGCCCTCATGTTCCAGTCTTTTTTCACATTACTTACTGTTACTCTTGACAGTCTAGGGCTGTTTGTGGTTGGGGCTGGAAACTGAAGAAGATATTTGAAAAAATTCAGAGGAATATGAGGAAACAATACAGAAGATATGCTAAGCAAACAAATGATTTTTTTTCCTAGTCCCTGCACAGATTTAAAAAAAGGAAACAAAAGCAAAATGAAAGCAAACAGTTACAGAATTAAACCAGCACACCAGCAAACCTAATTCTACATTCTTCCACTGTGGAGAAATTGCAACATCAGAACCATGCTGGCCAAATTAGGCCCCACGCAGATTTCGTTATGTAAGTTCACTGATTGCTGGTTCAACCCACTTCAGGCACCAGAATCTTGGCCACAATGTTGGTTTGGTTGATTAGTCAGGCAGCTTTCTTTAATAATACCTCAAGGGGTTGTGGCTTTTTGGCAAGAATAGAGCTAATTCCAGCTTAATTGCTGCATAAAGTTTTCCCTAAAGCTCAGAAGCCACTGACCTTATGCTGCTTCCCTATGACACACTTTCAGACTTCTCTCCTGAGTGTAATAACATATCCTGGGTTTGCTGTTTAACAGCTTAAGCCCACAGTAGATGATCTTGTCACCACTGTCAATTTACCTTTTCTGCACAGAGGAAAACATTTCAGGAGTTTATTACCTCAGACTTTTGAAGCCCTGTTTTCTTCTGTCTGAAACAACTTCCAGGAGCTGTCCTTGGTCATCTGCAGAATGAAGGTTCTTAGTATAGACCAATTCAACCACTACCTCTTCTTTTCCAAAGCTTCCAAAGTCTCCTTACCCATGTGCCATGTGTGTTCTTTCCTCCCTCCAAACAATCACAGAATTCCATGTGTGTCCTTTCCTAGCGTTCAATTTTTCCCTTTCCGCAAGCTCCTTAACGATAAGAACTATGTTTTGCACACTTTTGGGTTTATTATAGCATGATTAATTGCCAATATTCTATTGATTCCTTATTTACATCAAGGCTGTGGTACCCTCATTTGTTCTAAGAATTCTATGGCATCTCCGTCTCCACAGTACAATGCATGATGCACACGTGCTCCTACATTGTTTGCCAAGTTCAGCAGAATCACACTTTATTTTCAGCATTAATTTCAGTCTGGATGGGAGGGTCAAGAACTTTCAAAAAAATGTTTCCTTTCTACTAGAAAAGCACTATAAAATTCCCAAAGATCTGGCCTTACTCATGTTGCTTTCTAACCTCTAACAAAACCCAGAATAGATTAGACACCTCTGATTAGTGTTTTAGGACAGAGTTTTAACCGAAGGCTCTTTCTGATCATGCATGGCAAGGTAACCAAGTGTTTCGTTAGAGAGGAAGACATTCTTGCCTGATTAAAGGTTATCTCTTTATAAGACATGCAAGAAACATTTTAGTAATGACTCATGGTTTCAGATATGTTGCTTTTTTATCCTAAACAGTCCATTAGGATAAGAAAAAATTGAAATAAACAGAAGAAGGTTTTATCTAAAAGAAATATTAAATGGCATTTTAAGTACTGAAGAAGTTACAATACCATTCCATCCCCTATACACAAATATAAATTATAACAATTTATAAAAGCTTGATAAAGGTGTAAGGAAGTGTAACAAAGTTCTGCAAAATTGTTTCTTTTGTTGTTACTATTTCAAGATTTAAAATATAAAATGGAAAATTATTTAAAATAACTTTTTCCTTATTTGAGAAGTACTCTTTGCACCTACCAGTTCTGTTACTGGGCATTACTAAAGTGTTTGGGAAATGATGCCAACTATTGTTTAATTTACAGTCATACAAAGTCTGCCCCTAAATTAAATCTGAACTTGTGTTGGCCACTCTCTAAATATTAAATATAAATCTAATTTCACCTCTTATTCCACACAGTTCTTCTCTGCTTTAAGATTGTCTTGTAAGGCTTTTTAGCTCATACTTTACACACCCGTCTTCCTTGTGTAGCATCAGCTTCTAGAATTTAGGATAATTTTTAAAAATATAGTGAGTGTTACACACTAGTACAGAGACTTTATGTGCTATGGAATTCTTAGAGCAAATGAGGGAATAATGCCTTGATATGTCTAAGCATTGACTCTCAGGATCTGTGTGGAATATTGTGCCTTAGATCATCACTGAAAAAAAAAGAAAGTCTATTATAGTGGTTAAACAAGACAGTGGCTTGCAGTGCAGGACCTAGTATATAACAGATGTTGAGCTCAAGCCCACATACCACAACATGGTACACATGAGATTCACTGTGCTTCAGCAATAGGCCTACTGGATTTTTAGTCAAGAAAGTGGCAGCACAATTCTAAGCAGCCCCATTCCTAACCACACATCTTTGCAAAAGACATATTTATTCCACTGTTACAATATCTTTCTCAAATAGTAGCTTGCCCTTCCTAGATGAAGGAGGGGATAAAAAATGGAGTTGAAGTTTAAAAAGGAATCATCCAAAAGCAGTGTTGTTGTGCTCTAAGGGTGAAGAGTACATTTGAAGGTTATATTCCATGAAGAATACACTTGAGGCTTATACACTACACTCTATAAAGATTCACTTCAGAAATATTTGAACAGCATGAGTTAGGTAGTCAGGATGATAACAAGGACACACAGATATAAGAATTCTGTGCAGGTAAACCACCTGATACTAATTATAGAAATTAATTCTATTACTTATTATGCCGCTAACATGTTCCTGAGTCGTGACGCTTTCAGATGTTCTGATGTATAAGACACATTTATGTGAAGTGTTGTTTCTGTGAAATTCCTAATTTCTTTCCACAAATACCCTCTAAAAGCTATTATATCTTGTTTCATTATTTATAAAGCAATTGAGCTCAATCTTTTTATGCCACATTATCTTCCATTCTAATGACATGTTATATTGTCTTAAGCATTTTATATTTGATACATTTTGTATGCACAGCTTATTACATTTATAGACTGACATTTGCATGTCTGATCAATTACAAACCTTTGGCACAAAGGGCAATATGATACCTTAGTTTAATTCAGTTTCACTTTTAATTGTTTCCATCTTTAAATATTAATTTAGGTAAATGTGAGTGCACAATAATGTAATTACTTCAAGCAAAATAAAATTTAATCTATTTTTAGAACTATAGAAGATTTATGCATCTACATTCCAACTACAAAAATCGTACTGAAAATTGTCACGCATCCAGTACCCTACTTTTCATGCACCTCCAAGTCGTTTCACCAGAAAACATACATTATGATGACTTTAAATACATTTCACAGAAACATTGTCACCTTCCACCTGCCTACTTAATAAGCACGATCAACTCCCTTTGAGATTATTTAGGGCAGAGATTGAAGATGTCTGCAAATGTGGTCTGGAGCTGGACTCTGGACAGACTTGGTTTACCTCACACCCACCCCCATTCATAAAAAAAGGGACAACATTTGAATATTAGACAATTTTTGCATAAAAGTCAGTATCAGAGATATTGCAGACCTGGCTCACTCTCCTGCATGGAAGCAATTGACAGTTTCAATAGCAGGGCCTGACCCCCTTTAAATGGAGGAGGCAGAGTCACTGATGCTTGCTACAGCCTCATTGCATTTCCTAACACAATGCATACAAAATAAATATATAATGCATAATGTAGGTACGCCCACCTGATTTGGAGAGCATTTGTGCCTTCTATCTTCATCTATGCTGTTCATATAGTGGAAAAACAGAATTGCAGAACACTGTTGGCATGGCCGGGAAGGTGGGGGATCTGCTTCAGTGCTAGTAGAAATGCTGTTCTTGGAAACACACATAATGGAGAAACTCTTCCTGAAACGTGTGCCCCTCACTCTGGTCATTTCTGTGTTTACAAAATGAAAATCCCATATTTGTTCCTCAATATGCTTCACTGTTCCTAATTCTGCCCCCTTAACCTCCACTTATTGCGGCTCCTCCTTTTTTCTTCAGCTCAAGTTATTATGGAATATTGTATAAAAAAATGTCATCACCAAATACTGGGAAACACAGCTAAGGGAGTTTTTTTAGGTGTTTATTTTCCACCTCTGTAAACTATAATGGCAAATGGACAGAGACCAAGAGATATTTTACATTAGGAAAATATCTGATTTTCCTGAATTATTTTGCTACGTTTCCCCCAGTTTATTACATATTAGTTATTTAGGTGAATGTTGTTCATGATGGGTTTTCCATTAAATAGCTATGAGACTGAGTCACACAACCTTTCTGAGCTTCATTTTCATCTCCTGATAAAGAGGTGTCTGTTATAATGGTCAAAGGCAAAACTAAGAAGTTTGAATGTTTGCTATGCCATTAGTTTCAGGATCTGCTATAATGCACCTAAAGTCTTGGGGCTTAGCATCTGCATCTTTCCAATGGAGATGATAACCTTAGCACCTCCCTCATAGGGCTTAAATGAGCTAATATTGTAAAGCACTCAGAAGTGTGGTTGGCAAAAATGAAGTGCCAGGTAAGAGTTTGTTAAAAATAAATGAAACTGTTTATAAATTCCATAGATTATAACTAAATAAGTCTCCAGTTTCAAAGTTCTGCCTACTTTAATTTCATATTCTGTGACTTGATAATATTAACATATTAACTAAAATACCCCCTTAAATGTGTGATATTAAAGAGGTTACAATTATATGATGATGATGTTGATTTTAGTTTTATAAAAATATCTTGACCAAATATTTTTTCAGATGAGTCTATATGATTTTTAATAGTTAAAAACCTGAAAGATAGAAGCTTACCTTTGGAGATTCACTGTCAAGGTCACATCCGTTCTATGGTCAAAATAGTTCTATTTTTGAAAATAAACAATACATAATTTCCTACACTACATGCTAAGTTAAGAAATTGGAAATATTATGACACACATACTAATAATATATACTCATAATCAGGAAGCAAAATCTCACATTGGTAACTGTCTTGGTTTTTTTTCCCAACTTAATTCTACTATCAACTTTTCTTTACCAAACCCAGAAAAGTTACTAGTTAACTTAATTAATGTGTTCCATCTGAGGATCCCAGCTTTAAAGAAAATATTACTTCTTTAAAACTATTATTATTGTCTTTACACTTAATGTGGTTTTAATATACTTAAGTATTAAAATTATTCTTTCCAGAAAATTTAAATTTGCCACTTAATTCCAGGGTGATGAAATGTTCAAAAATGTTGAAATGCCTTACTAAAATCTGTGACCTATTTCCATATGGAAATGCAATTTTAAACCAGTATGGGTTTGTGCTAGAATATTTTAATTGTTTCCTGTTTCCAATGAAAATCAATTTTCAAACTACCCTTCATGAGTCATTGAGAATTAGTTCTTAGGACTTAATTCAAAAAGTAAAAATTATATAGATGCATACAATAATGGAGCATGAAGAAAATATAGAACATATCTGGTCCAATGACGTTATTTAAAAAGAATGAATTTAAAACCAGACAGGTTAAGTTGTGAAAACTTATTCAGTGAGACAGAAACACAGCCAAAACTGGACAAAAATCAGCCTACTTACTGACCATTTGTCATGAGCAGTGTTTAAGGTGGGCTGGAATGTTAAATAATTCCCCAATCCAGAAACTTTAATGACACTAAGTATATCAATTTTTGAAAATCATTTCTTCTTTAAAGCACTGAAACTCATTAACATTGATGACTTCTCACCAGGAGAGGACTTATAAATATTTTTTGTCTCATTAAAGAGTTGTATTGACCACTGGGTTCAAAGTGTTGACTGAAGAAATTTTTTAGCACTATCTTAATAAATAATTCTCAATATTCTTTTTACACTTAATGTGGTATCTCACTAAATAATTCTCAAATAAATTTTGAATTGTGTACAGGATGTCTTTCAGAATAGTCCAAAAATAACTGTTATCTCATTCAATACAGAAAACATTTTTGTATGGCCTACCATATCTCAAAATGTTCTGAAGTGATTACATGCAAACAACAGACACACACACACACACACACACACACACACACACACACAGGCTTATCCACTTACAAGCATACTCATTGCTTAAATCACATATATTCATCCTATATAAATTAAGTGCAACATGAAGGTAACAGGCATTTAGGTAGTTTTCACCATTAATAAACATGGTTATGTAATAATTTAAAACAAAAATTGTAAAGTACCGAAAGCTGTAAAGACTTAAATGAACCCATGGCTTAACCACCTGCTCATAGTCTCTGTAAACATTCTGGTGTATTTTTTCCCCAGATTCTTTGCCATCCATGTGTGGGTGTGGTGTGTTTTGTGCTAAGAGAGAAAAATTTTGAAATATCTGAATGCATAGTATTTGTCTTCCACTGTTCAAGAATGGAATATGTACTTTAAGACTTGAACTACTTTATAGAGGCAAATACATTTTTCTACAGCTTTAAAGGTTGATTTATAGTTATTAATGTCTCTTAATTTAAACATTTGTTTAAATTTTTGTAATGCTCTACTTTAAAAATAGGAGAATTATTTCTATGAATTTACCTCTAAGTACAACTGGCCAAATTCCATGAATTTGATGCAGGGAACATTCTTTTTTAAAAAAATTAAGTATCTTTTTATTATAATTTTGGCCTAATCATTCACTAATTAGACACTGGGAGACTGATTTGCATTTGTTAATTCAATAAATATATTTGTGTCCATAGTGAGAATCTTTCTCTTAGATGGTAAGAAGTAGTGAACAAACACCACCAAAGCAATAATAAAGCCCTGTCCTAATAAAATATACATTCTGACAGTTCAGTAAATACGATAAAAATTAGACAAATTAATATATACTATGATGGCAAGAAGCAATGGTATGAATAAAAATAAAGCAGGATAAAGGGATAAGAATTAATAGGAAGCATTTTTTGAGGTGGGGTCATTTGAGAAAGCCTTTTCAGTGAGGAAGCATTTGAGCAGACACCCAGATAAAAGTGAGGAAGTTAGAAATGTGTCTCCCATGGATCCAACAGCCAGTGGAATGAGTGCTGCCAAAAGCCACCTGACCAGGGAAGTAAACCCTCTGCTAGTCAAGTCACAAGATGAAAACCCAGCTGGGGCCAAAGGCTTGACAACCTTTGTCAGAAACTGATTCAGAGGCCAGAGTAAGGCATGCCTGGACTTTTGACTCTCAGAAAGTATGAAAAAAAAAAAGGGTATTGTTTTGTGTCATTATATGTGTGGTCATTTGTTACACAGCAGTTAAGAACTAATACGCATTTTATTACCTGGAAGTAGAGGGCTGCTGTAGGAAATACCTCAGAGTGTGGAATGACACTGGAACTTGGCAATGGTCAGAGGCTGGAAGAAGTTTGAGGAGCATTAGAGACGGTTCATAGATGGCCATTTTTTGCTATGTCCTCATATGGCATGAAGAGCAAGGCGCCTCTTTGTGAGGGCACTGATCTCATTCATGAGGTTCCACCTTCATGACCTAAGCACTACCCAAAGGCCTCATCTCCTAATATAATCACATCAGGGCTTAGGATTTCAACATATGAATTTGGGGACACACAAGCCTTCAGTCCTAAGCAGGAAGTAGGCTGACAAAGTTAGCACTTGCAACACATGCTACCTTTCAGGAAAAGGAAGGGTGACTGAGGATGGACCCAAGAAATCAGAGGGTGGAGTAAAGACCCACAAAGAATTATTCTTAAGCCTTGAAATATAATTAAGAAATTCCTAACATTTTCTCAGCTAGATTAGAATGCCTTTTAAATAAGGACTTATTTTTGCCTCCTGTTTCTGACTTCTTAAACTGAATGTTTATAACTCATATCCTATGTCTGCCCTACTATCATAAGGCCAATAACCTTTCTTCTCTTTCATAGGTCCACAAATGGAAATGAATTTTGTCCCAAGAACTGTATTTAAGGGATTTACCCTTAGGAATTTCATCTGCTCCAGATCCTGATTCAAATGATGATATTTTGTACTTTGATCTGATGCACAATGGGATGATGATTTGGAGGAGCTCTGAGAAAGAGGGAATGTATTTTGCATTTGGGAGGGACATGATTAAATCTACATCCAGGAAACATAGCTCGTGGTCTCTGTCCTTCCACATTTAGCCCTCCCTTTCTTTCCACCTCCATGAGTTAGGAAACCACTGTGCTAGATTATCTACAACTCCTCTTTCTCTAAAATTTACAGTTTAGTTCTATTATTTTAGAGATAAACATGGGTATTCAAATGAAGGGGGAAAAAACCTTTATCAAAGAACATGGCTTTTATGTGATTTCATGATAATGATTCATGTCACTGAAAAAGCTCTCTCACTAATCGACTCAACTTACCCTGAAGAATCTAATACTTTCTTAGATAGTGGTTGAAGCAACCTTATTTGTGGATGCTTTCATGCTTTTATACTTCTCTTCTTTTGAAACTATTTTTCCAACCTTCATGGCATTATACCAAATCCTTCTCCTCCCTTGATACCTTCCTCAGCCATTGCACAAACAATTGTTCCCAATTAACTGTGCACTTACTTCACTTTTCTCCTTTCCCAAGTCATTTATCACTTGCTATCATATAATAGAGTCATCAGTGCAGATTTTTTTCTCCCCTAATGCCTATGAACCCACTGGGACAAGGGTTTTGATTCACCTTTGTTTCATTCTCTGTTCTTAGCACAGGGGTTTGAGAATGATAGGTGCACAGATGTTCATCAGCTGCTTCTACATATTGCCATAATGACTCTGTCTTAGGGATTTCTTCTGTGTTCTTTTAATGCAAAGAATAATTTTTAATAGTCAGAAGAGGTAGTTTCTATCCTCTACTCTTTTTACTCTCCAAATCACACAATAGTGAAGTTGTGAAAAAATTATTTAACCTCTCTGCAATTCCCCTGAATTACAGGTTAAAAAGTACTATGTCTTATCTTTTAGAATAAAAAAATCCTGAACCAAAAGATTTTTTCAGGTCTCTTGGAAACCATAGATCTTTGATAAATGAGACCTTTCTGAACTTTGCATAGAAGTTAGGTCTCCTGAAGTAGAAAGTAATTCCTTTGCATGATGAACAAGAGAATTATAAAGATTTATGAAGAATTCAAGAGGCCTTCCTTAATTCTTACCAGGATTTCCAGATGGCTTTGCGGTAGAGGATTAAAAAAAAAAAAAAGTTTGCTTGAAATAACAAAGCAAAGTTATAGGACTGGACATGAAAGAGAAACTCAACATCCTCTGAGCTTAATTTAAAAGTGAAAATTAGTGCTTGAAATAAAGAAGATGGGGTTATAGAGAAGGAAAAAGGCAGATGTCATGCATATAATCAAGGTATATCAAGACTGAATGACAATTGAGAGGAGTACTTGAAAAATCAATTCTTTCTAAGGTTAAATGACAAAAGTATTCTTAGGGATATGTACAACATACTAGGCCACACACTGCTTTTCACTAGTTCTTTATTTTCTTTGTAACAATCTTTCATTTGGTTAAATGAAGAGGAGTGTAAGTAGGACGGATTAAGAGGAACTCATTATTTATCAGTGTATTAGTATTCTATCTACATTTCCCTTCTGCTATCAGCCAGAAAACATGCTCTGCTTTTAGAGGGCTTATGCAAGTATATTAGGCTTTCCCAGATAGTGTCCTTGTCTTAGGTCAAATATACCATTTAGCACAATCACAGGAGGGAAATTTCACTATATTTACCAGTTCCAGTCATATTCCAAGTCAAGGCTAAGATCACTGAGGATCATTCTTAGAATTCTGTCTACCAAAACAGGGAAAAGAGTTCAATGTTAGCCTAGATTTATAAGCTTTCATTTAATGCAAAAAAGGAGGCCTGAATTCTTTTTATTACATACTGACTGTTACATTTAATAGAGAACATAATAATAATAAAATTTACACAGCATTTCTCCACAGATACTTTCACATTTGCTCCTCACAGAAAACTGAAGCAACTCTTATTAAATGTATTTTCCAGAAGTGGGAATGGAGCACAGAGATTTTTTTGTAAACTTTCCTCAATTTCCAACAGTGGCAAATTCAACATTCAAGGGAAAGCCTGATTCTAAATACATTGTGTTTTACTTTACACAGAATTATTTATGGTAGATAATTTATTGTTGCCAGATTCATCAAACATGACTCATTTCACCATTGACAGGGTAGAGTGAGTGGGTTCTGATGCCTTATGATATGGTCATAATATACATGAGTTATAAACAATGTGGATATTCAATTAGGGACAAAGTCCAAGATGAAGTGAGTCATGGTTCCCTGCATCTCACTTAATGATGGTACTGAATATCAGAGATGAGAATACAGGAATAGGTCTCCAAACTCAGGGTCCTTTATCATCTGGTGATCTGTCTCTCTTCAGGAGGTTTTCCAACTATGTGAGTTGTGGAAATTAGTCTGTCCCCTTGGCTAAATGTCTGGAAGCCTGTCCTGACCTACTTAGGTTTCTAAGCAGATTTCCCTGGTGCTATAATGTCAGGAATTGTATTGAGGAGAGAAAACACCTCTTCTTATACTTCCTTAACCTGTGCACTGCCAAGTCCCTTTCATTTCCCAATAATTGTGTCAGTCTCTTTTCTTTGTTTAAGGTAGCTGGCTGTTACAATGTTGCCTTATTAACAGAGAACTAAGTAAACGAGATATCATTATATACAAATTCATAGGGACATTGAAATAATTTACAACATAACACCTTCTTCAGGATGATAGTTTTTAAAAGATATTTTATCTCTGGCATTTTTCTGCCAAGTTAAAGAAATCTACAAACTTTAGTAACTAGTTGGCCTTAATATATTGCTTGCAAAAGCTTGTACAAGGAATTCAATGGTGGTCCCTTGGAGAATTCTGCTTGAATAGAATTTCGACTTAAGCAGTTCACACAATGTTGATTTTTGAGTGTATGGACTTTATAAACTATGTACTTTAGCCTCGGTGGCCTTGGACTTTCTCAATCAGGATATTTTTCTCTCATATTCTGAGTGTGATTACATAGCACTCTTTTCTAAGAGTTCAAGTGTCAAAGCGAATAGCTCTACAGGGATTACTGATTATATTATTTTCAAATGGAAAGCTAACCATATCTAAGAACGACAGAAGCAAAAAAAGGGAGAATTTCAAAAACAGATATAAGAAACTACATGTATACATGCATGAAAGAGAGAATAAAATATAAGTAGGTAGATGATAGATAACAGGGTTCCTAACTTTTTGCTATTTTAGCTTTCTTAAATTCTTAGAGTTGACATGGTAAAAAGATTTTAAGATATTTTCCTTAAATTCTGACAGCTGAGTAAGGAAAGAAAAAGTAGATACAGAGATGAACTGACTTAAAGGAGTATTTCGTCCAACTTGTGACTCAGAGCATACATGCTTTGTTTATTTAAACACCACTTTTGATTCTTAGTTCCTAGATTTACCTTCTCAAAACCGAGTATACTAAAAGAAGTCCCCACCTGTTCATAATATATTGAATTTTAAAACAAGTGCTATGATTGGTATCTTAGAATATATAAAAACAAAGAATTTTTATTACTCAAGGAATACTTAGAGGATTTCTGGCCTACAATTTTCCGAAGAATCAGATAGGTATTTATTGAAAGATAATAGGTTAAAAGTTGTCATAAGAGTCTTGCTTTATTCACTTCCATTTATACATCTAGAACATGCCAGGTTTATTTTCTACATTATCATTCATTGGCTGATTCTATTGTTAGCAGGATGATATTAGCCAATAATCATATCTCAGCTAATTTTACTCTAAAGTTGACAGTTTTGCTGACTATAGTTTAGTTCCTAAACCAGCCAAAGTACTGGAATATTAATCCAAGTTTCCTTAAAGTAAGAAAAGCATTTAAAATCATAGTAAAAATGTTGGATTTTATTTAAGGTGAAGATTATTTTTATTGATTTTAGCCTACATGAAAATATGTCATATTAATTCTGGAACTCTACTAAAATATTATTTTTGGCTTGTGTAGGTGTACATATACAACATGTGGCAGAAATTATTGCAGCCAGATTATACCAAGTTTTATCCAGCTTTGGTATTGAATCACTAATAATTTTATTTGGTACCTGTGAAATCATATGCAACACTCAGTTTCTGTTTTTTCTTTAGTTAGTTTGAAGGACATGTAAATGGGAACAATGGAAGATGTTTGATCTTCCTTTAGCTCCTCACAAATACAAAGAGATGTCCTCCTTGGGAAACGTTTGAATTGAAAATTGTAGGTGAATGGATTCTATTATTTTTAAAACATACACAATGGTATATATTGTTCGATCTTTTAAAACATGTTACGCATGCTTTATAACAATAGCAATAGAAAGCTCCTTTCATCTCAAGCTCAAGAGGTCTGTGTTAAAGAAGGCATAGCTTCTTCAACAAGGAAAGGCTAGTAGGTCAGTCGATGGACATGGTTTCTGGTGATAAATTTACTCCTAAGTAGATATGTGACTTATACAAGTTATTTGATCTTTCTAAAAATCAGTTCTCCTCACCTAGAAAATCAGTCAAACTAACTAGGATCTCCAAGAGTCCTGATATTCACCAGGAGAAGCAATGTTATGCTGATATAATAGGAAAAAAATAAATAAAAACCTCATTGGCACATTTTTTTTTTTAACTTACACAAATTCTTCTGAAAATCCAGGTAACTTTCTAACCCTCAAAGGCTACTGCCCTCCATGAAGCTACTTGCTGACTGGGAGTAAGGTTCCTTTTGCAAAACAATCTGTAATATTTAGCTTTCTTGGATGATCAAGAAGATGCAGATGGTTGTGTGTAAAGCAAGCGTGTGCTTTGGAATGTGACAAAGACTCTCTCCTGGACCAAACTTGACAGGCTCCTTTCAGCCCTTTTTCCACTAGGCTCTGTTCTTAGGCTTTGTCCTCAGGAGCTTAGCTGTAGCAAGAATCCTGCTAAGTCAGTTTAACAAGAATCCCCAGATTCAATATCTAATCACCCTTAACATCTGATAAAATTCCTCATCTCCCATTACTGTAGACTAAAGATTTGTGTCCTCCTAAGATTCATATGTTGAAACCTCATTCTCACTGTGATGGTATTAGGAGGAGCAGCCTTTGAGAGATAATTAGGTCATGAGGGCAGAGCCCTTTAGAATAGGACCAAAGTCTTTATAAAAGAGACCCGAGAGATCCCTTGCTCCTCCCACCATGAGTTACAGTGAGAGGGTGCATCTAGTGAAGTAGAAAGTGGGCCCTCATCACACACTGAATCTACAGGCTCCATGGTCTCGACTTCCCAGTCTCCAGAACTGTGAGAAAGACATTTCTATTGTTTTTAAGCTACCCAGTCTATGATATTTTTCTATAGCAGCCCAAATGGACTAAGGTACCCACCATCCCCCAGGTAATACTGATCACATTGGCCAGAAGTTGCAATTCAGCCTTCTGCAAGAATTATTTTAAGTCAGTTTGAAGAAATTCCCTACTCAATTAGTAGTTTTCTCTTCATGAACCCCTCCCCCCCACCTTATTTTTTGACCTAAATCCCCACTTGTCTTTGTTATATTTGGAATTGAGCCCAGTTCTGTCCTGAGGTCTTCTCTCCTCTGTTGTAACAGGGCCTGTATAAAATCTGTTTTTACTGGTTACTCTCCAGCTCTGGTTATTTTTCTGCAGAAGTGTAAGTGATACATGAGTATTCCTCACACATTTCTTTTATTAGAACTAGTCACCCAGCCACTCTTATCCAGAGAAGCGTGAGGAAGAAAGATGGGGACACTAGAAATCTCTGTGAGAACTGATTATGTAAATCATATTCCTTTATAGCTTTAACTTTCCATAATTCCATTATGCCTTGAAATTTCACAGGGAAAAAATACAGGTTATAATAATTTTACTAATATAGAAGCTTGAAACTTTCAGCATTTTAAACATATGTAAATACCTTTTCTCAGTGTATGGTCACGACACACACACACACACACACACACACACACACACACCCATACATACACACAAAACCATGTTATAGTCAGATTTGAGAGATGTCATTCCTAAATCACAAATGAACAAATTGAGGCAGAGAGTAATGAAATGAAACAATTAAATAACATCTGAAACTTACGTCTATCTGTTCAGAGGCAAAGTCTAGAATGCCATCTCCTGAATCCTATGCAAAATTATTTTCCCCAAGGTTATGTCAAATGTAAATATACTCAACTAGAACATCTGATGAAAACCCACTATGGAGGAAAATCAGCTTGAAAGAAGTTTCCTGTATTTAAATGAAAATAAGTAGTTTCATTTTTTTATTAATATGCATGTCCAAAGTGGAAGTTTTGTTTCATTCTCTATTTGCTTCATTCACAAAGTTCAAAACATGACAAGACAATGAGAGCTGCCCTTGCTGCACCCCAACACATGCCTCGAGCACAGTCTGTATTCCCTGGGTACTACTCAGATGTCACAAATAAACCAGTGCGCAGTGTGTGATAATGTGCTCAGCACTCCTAGGTACCTGTAACTTATAAAATATTAGACCATCTAGGTCCTTAGAGAAAATTTGAATTAATATCCTCATTTAAAAATAAGCTATCTTAGATTCAAGGAGATCAGTTTGTTTATCCACCAATACTCTACTGGTCGATATTGATGTAACGTAGACCATGCCTAAATCTGATCTAAAATATTTGCAATATTAAGTACAACTGAAGAGGGTACAAAAAGCCTACTTTGGAAAATGGCCTTAGAATTTTTCCAATAATAAAATTCAGTTAGTTAGATTTTAAAAAGTAACCTCTTTGCCCCTAATCTTTTCCTATCTTTCTCTATATTCCATATTTCCTTCAGTTATAACAAAGGAACAAATACAATCGCATAGCAGAAGACCCCAGAAAGCCTTCCTTGCTTATGGGAGAAAACATAGATTCTGTACTATTTAATTTGGAAGCTGCCTTCCGCTTTCTTCTCCATATTCATCAACAATCCTACATCCTCTGACACAATCACACTGAAGTTGTTCATTCTGGTATTTCACAGCTCCATGCCTTTGCTACTGGACACTGCTATCCAATTTCCTCTCCTTTTAGCTCACGCAAGGCCTATCATTTTATATTCTTCATCTCAAATGATGCCTCTTCCGGGAAGACTCTCCCCATCAACCTAGTGGGGATCTCAGCATTCCCATAGTGTATTGTCATTTCACTACTACTTACCAAACCAAACTCCCTGTAATTTGTCAGTTTCACCCAAGAGACCTCTTGAGGCAGACAGAAGATTTTGGGCACTTTCTTTTCTCAAGGATAGCAGAGTATCTGACATCTAATAGCTGCCTAATAAATTTGGTCAAAGTGTGAAAACGTTAATGAAGAAAAACTCCTTGCACTGACACAATGTTTTACAAATCATAAAACACTTGTCTTAGTGTGTTATGTTAAGCTCTCATCACATAATGTCTTGTCCATCTACTTACATTTCTTAATAACAGGCTTGGCCAAGTGTGGGGGAGGTGTGCTTCTGAAAGTTCCATAACTAAATAAAACTGCTGGTAATCGGAAAAAAGGGAAACATTTAACCAGCTCTCTTAACACATCTGTGTCTCCTAGTGACCTGCCCAGCTGTATTTCCCTCTACTTCCAAAGACACGACTGCAAGCACACAGCAGTTACCTAAACAAGCTATAAGATACATTTTCTCAAACTGTAGAAAATGAGGATTTCAAGGCTACACACCAATTTCCCTTTGTAAGGTGTTTCACTCATTATGTTCACTGACCTTATTTCCACTGTGTTAGTTTATATTGCTCTCTGCTTGAGGAGTTTAATGAGTGTATGAATTCCTCTGGGCATTCTGATTACAATATGCCTGCATATGTGCACCTTTTTATGAGAAAACAGATTACTGTGTGTCAAAAAAAAGTGTTTTTGGGTCTTCAATTTGAATTTTACAGTTTTTTCTTCAATTATCGGTTTTTCAAACCAAATTATAATATTTGTAACAAATAAGCTAGTATGTCAAGAATAAACCCATGTATTCTATTTCAGCCCAGCTAGAAGTGGAAAGAATATGGGATTTTAGTGAAATGGCCAGTTCCACCTTGATTACTTATATTTTGCTTGACATTGGGAAAGTCTCTAACTACACTTAGCCTCAAGTTCTCCTTCTGCTAAATGTGGATACTAATTAGATACAGATTCTGTCAGAATCAAGAGAGAATAGATGTAAATGTGCCTTTTTATATTTAAGGGTGTATATGAATGTCACAGTGCAACATTATATATGCACATTGTCATTGGTTCTTGTTAAATCCTACCCAGGTATTGACCTGCTGCCTTTGTGTGCAGTCAAATGATGTAATTAAGCAGATCTGACATCTAGTTCTGGCTCTTTAGTCAGGGGCATTAATGGGTGACATTGGACAGCTCACAGTAACCTCAACTAAATCTGATTCCTACCTTTAGTATGAACAGTTTCTTCTGAGAACTACCCCTGTTTTGGAGTTATTAGATATAAGTAACTTCACACCTCTTAAGATAATTCTTTCTCTTTGGGGTCCTGTTTTTTTTCTTCCTTCCTATAACTCAAATGCCAACACAACCTTTGCTTCTACCTGGAATCTACTCTGTGTTATGTATTCTGAAAATTTGTTAATACCTCTATAACAGGTCATTCAGGAGGAAAAAAAAATGTAAATAAACTACTGAACCATTCCCAAACATTAAATCAAGCAATCTGCAATCTAATATGAAGATTAGCATTTAAGTACTGGACAACACCAAATGTATATCTTTTATTAAAAAGCTTCTGTTGGCCTCTAAGAGCCAAAATATTCCATTGCCCACACAGCATTACAATTTTAAAAGACATATGCAAACTTCAGGTTTCTTTTCCATCATGGAAGAAGCTTGGGAGTCACCACTTGTCCTAACAAGTAAAAAGCCGAACAAACTGAAAAATCAATAGTGAGGTCACAGGGCAAACAGCTGCATAAAACATCAGAGATACAGACAAGCAGTACCGTAGAACCGCAACTTACTAGAACAGAAACCAACCAGGAGAAACCTCCCTGGGAACCACGGCATGTTAGGAAAACCTGAATTGTAATTGACAAATTCCCGGCAGCTCCGTGTGGACAAATCTGAGAATTAAAAACTTCAGGAGGACCCAGTCAAGGGTGCCCATGTTTTTGTATTCACTCCAGGAGTTCTACCACATCCTCACAATAAATACTGGAGAAAAATTCCCTCATGTTTCCATCAGGGGTAAAGGAAAAGCAACCATATTTAAATACCCCAGAGTACTCTTCTCTAAACAAGGCCTGATCGCAGGAGCAACTATTTTTCCAAAGTCTAACCTGCTGGGGTTTTATGAGAGCCACCTAACCTCCCTGGTGAAAGCGGAATGACCAACCAACCCACTCTACCCATCCTGCTCCACTTTAAGAGAGAAAAATAGTCCTGAAACAGGCTAACCAAAAGACAAAGACCTAACTATGGGGCTTAGAGAATGCTTCTCCTTCCCCCACCACCTCATCAACACATTATTAAAGGCCTAAGTACAGCGGTTCCTTTTGCACATTTGATCGTCTACCTTTCAACAAAAGATTGCAATTCATATCAAAAGGCAGATAATGAAATTGAAGAAACTGAGCAAGCACCATTGTCAAATATGGCAAAGATGTTGGAATTACTAGAGAGGAACTTTCTTTTTAGTTATTATTATATACTAAAGGCTTTAATGGGAACAAAATGTGATACGGAAGAACAGTTGGATAATGTAAGCAGAGAGTAGAAATTATAAGAAATAATCAAAAAGAAAAGCTCGAGATCAAAAGCAACGTAACAGAAATAAATAATGCCTTTTACATGTGCATTAATGAACTGGATATGGCTGAGGAAAGAATCCTTAAACTTGAGGGTATAACAAAAGAAACTTCCAAAACAGAAAAAAAAAAGAAAGACAGGTGAAAAAACAGAACAGGTATCCAAGAACTATGGGATAATACAAAATGTGTACCATGTATAATGGGAATGCCAGAGAAGAAGAAAGAAAGAAAGAAAGGAACAAAGGAAGTATCAAAAACAATAATCAGTGAGAATTTCTCCAAATTAATACTAGACACCAAGTCACACTTATGGGAAGCTCAGAGAACACAAATCGGAATAAATGCAAAAGAAAACAAAACAAAAATCAAACACACACACACACACACACACACACACACACACACACACACATACTAACCTAGAATTCTATACCTTGTGAAATTACTCTCCAAAAATAAAGGGTAAATAGTCTTTCTCAGACCACACAAACTGAAGGAATTTGCTACCAGTAGAACTTGTCTTGCAAGAAATGTTCTTCAGAAAGGACAATGATACAAATATGAAACTCAAATCTACATGAAGGTAGGAAGAATATCGGAAAGGGAAAAAGTGAAGGTAAATTTGAAAAATCTACTTTTCTTCTTATTAATTGTTCTAACGGATAACAGTTCCTTCAAAACAATAACAGCAACAATGTGTTTGATTATATATATATATATATATATATATATATATATATATGCTATGTTAAGTGAAATAAAAGACAGCAATGATATAGGTGGAAAAAAAAGGAATAGGAATATTTTATTATAAGGCACTTACATTAGCAATGCAGTGGTATGTTATTATTTAAAAGTGGACTTGAATTAGTTGTAAATATATATTGCAAGCTCTGGGCAATCACTAAAAAAGTAAAAAAAAATGTATAACTGATCTTCTAAGAAATGAGAGAAAATGGATTCATATAAAATGCTCAATTAACACCACAAAAAGAAGAAAAAAGCATGGAAGATGAAAATAGAAATGAAAGATAAGTGGAACAAATAGAAAATAGTAACACATGTGGTAGATATTAATCCAACCTTATCAATTATTACTTAATATTAATGGTCTATATATGTATCAATTAAAAGACAGATTGTCAGAGTGGATCAAAAAACAAGACCTCACTATATGCTGTCTACAAGAAATTCACTTTAAGTAAAAAGACACATACAAATTAAAAGTAAAGGGATATAGAAAAATATATCATCCTAACATTAATCAGAAGAAATCAGGGATTACCTTATTATTTCAGATGGAGCAAACTTCAAAGAAGTTATAAGAGAAAAGTAGGGATATTATGTAAGGACAAGGAGTCAATACTCCAAGGGGATATGAGAATTCTTAATGTGTGTGTCATATAAATGAGTCAAGCCAATCTGAAAGACTTTATATTCTGTATGATTCCAATTATATGATATTCTGAAAAAGGCAAAACTATGGAGAGAGTGAAAAAATCAGAGGTTGTGTTAAGGGGTTGGGTGGCAGGCCCAGAGGATTTTTAGGGCAGTGCAACTATTCTACATGATCCTACAATAGTGGATACATGGTATTATACACTTGTCCAAACCCATAGAATGTACAAAACCTAGAGTGAAACCTTATATAAACTATAGGTTTGTGTAATAATGACATGTCAGTTGAGATCCACTCATTGTAACAAAGGTCCTACTGTGATGCAGAATATCAACAGTGGGATTGGTGGCTCATGTGTGGGAACAAGGGTGGTATGGCAACTTCATTGTAGTTTCCACTCAAATATGAAACTCAAATATACGTGAAAGAAGGAGCCAAAAGTCGACCCTAAAATATAAAGCTTATCTATTAAAAAAACAAAATATGTAGACATCTTTTAGTCTTTTCCAGAACAAAACCGACCTTTTCCTAAACCTCGCCATCCTACCATATTTCCCTTCTCACTGAGGGACATCATTCAGTTGATTGCCAAGCCATAACACCAGAGTCATTCTTGATTCTGCTTGCATTTCCATCACATTCATTATGTGATCAAGTCTTGTGAATTGTATCCCCTTACAATAAATAAAATCTCAGCATTTATTTTGCTTCTCTTCTTCCCCTTTGCCACTGCATTATTTCAGTCTTTCTCACTTCGTGCACTGTTGCATTACCTCCTCATCAGTCTTCCTGGGACCAGCTCAGCAGCTCTCCAATCACTCCTCTTCCTAGTTAAAGGAATCATTTTTCAACACTATAAATCTGATAATGTCAGTTTCTTATTTAACAATCATCAATAGCTGTAGCTTCCATAGTTTCAAAACCTTTTAGCTTTTAGGTTACAAACAGGTTAGCATCCAGAGCCCTTTGTGACCTGGCTTTTGCTACTTCCTGCTTTATATCCACCACTTTCCCGTAACTTCTTCTCCATCAAACTCTCACTTTCTTGATTTGAAAATGACTCTTTTGTCTAAGAGTACTCTAGCTCCATTGCTATAACTTAACAGATGCTACTCATGTTTCAAACCCTGGAATTATTCCTGCTTCTAGAAAGATTTCTATACTAAACCACCCTTCTCATCCATGCTCATTCTACAGAGTTCCAGATGCCACAGTTAAAGCATAAGCATCTTAATTGTTTTTGAGCTGTCATTCATTTAACAAAGGAAGGAACCAAGTTTATAACAGGCATTGTTCTAGGCACAGGGCATATAGCTATAAACAAAGACAAAATCCTTGCCCCTGTAGAACTCATAGTCTAATGAAGGAGATAGAAAACAAGCAATAGAGGATCTATAATTCAATGTCAGATACAGTTGCTATAAATTAAAATGGAGCAGGGGAAAAAGAAAATACCAGGTCATGGGGGTCACAAATCTGGAAAGATCTGTCGAGGTAAGTGACATTTTTCCAAGGAGAAGAGCATTACAAACAAAGCTTTAAAACCTCACATCCCGAACAGTCAGGAGCACTCTCAGGATTTTTGAAGAAAAGCAGACGCCAGTGTGACTGCATGGATGAATTACAATTATAATGGTAGGAAATAAATTGAGAAAGATACGTAGGAGTCTTGAAGTATTTGTATCAGTGACAGCTTTTGTTTTTCTTACAGAAGACCTACAGTCTGAAAACTGTAAATGCTATTAAATTGTGTATCAAGTTCATCCACATTTAGTCAATTACCCAACTCCGGGCTCTACAAAAGAGTTATAAAAACTCTATAAAAATAGTTATAGAGTGTTGAAAAGGTCAATGACAAAATTTTTAAAAATGGAATAATTCAGAAAGCCTGAATGTGTCCTCCAAAATTTGGGGGGCAAAGGAATTGTACTTGGTTCATGCCTGACAGCTTCCAAAGAAGGTTGTTCTTCCATGGATGCTAGTGGAAATATGGGCATTTGTCATAGAACCAGCTGGGGACACTTTGACAGCAGTCTTTGAGTAATACTGAAAAGGTCCCTGCCTAAGAGGATCTCTTGCCAGGAATAAGGAAAAGTAATTAGAAAAGGGTTGGAAGTGGCTTATCATGTGTAAAACAGGCATGGGTCAGTGGTGGGGATGGAGGAAGTCAGGAGGTTGCACTGTTTATGTCGGGAAGTTGAAAGCAGATGTCCCTAGTGGTACAGGAGGGTAAGAGAACCTCTGAAGAATCCCATAAAACTCATTTTCTATGGGACAGAGAAGGAGCACCATAATGCCAGATTAGTACTGCTCCAGTGCAAGCACATAGCTCCCAGAATGACTGTAAAATACAATTCTGTCTATTTATGTATTTATTTAGGCTCCCACTATCCCTTTAAAATTTATTCGTGAGGGTAATCTGCATGCCATCAGGTGGAAACTTAGAAAGGTTCCCAAACTTTTAAGTAATAGCCAATGCTATTCCCTCTTCATGGTGTAAATATGGTCTCCACTCTGAAATTAGATGATCTTGTTGAGGGTGGCACAAGAAATATGCCAATAAACTTATCTTCCCAGACCATTCCTTGATACTGGCAGCTCTTGGCATTTGAGGATAGAGTATGACCTTTCCTGGTTGTATCTCTCTAGCAGTAGCAGCTGGGGAAAAGATAAGGTGTGGATTGCATGGCTATCTATTATCTGGGTCAGGTAGTGGTTAAAACAGCTTCTTTCTCCTAAGTTGCCCAGAAATCCCCATCTCTGGGCACCTCTCACTCTTGTAGAGAGTAAGTGCTTTGCTATGATGGCTTTTTCAGTCCCTAGTAATTCCAAAGTTTCTTGATGCTGGGGTCTCTCCACTTCTCTCATTGAGTCTTTTAGGCAGGACACTAGACAAAAACAACATGCTAGTTTGTCCTCTCTCAGGTTCACCTTTCACACCCATTTCTTAGCTCAATTCACATTTGTCTTGGCTCAACAAATTCTGGGAGAACATTCCCTTTCAATCAGCTCATACTTTGCCTTCATGTGTCCCAGGTGGCTGTCAGTCCTCAATTCACAGTGACTTCCTTCAGAAAAACAAATCAGGTTCTCTGAAACAAATTAAAAGGTTGTCTTAGAAAAGAGAATTTTAAATTTTGGGAAGCTTGATAAAATTAACAAACATTGGTATCTGCTTAATTAGCATCTCAAATAAGAGGTTCAGCATCTAACATTTTTTAAATACTTCCTTCAGATTATTATAACTCACACAAGAGTTTGAGTGAGATTATTTTATTCATAATTTTTCTTTTTTAAAAATTTCAGTCATCCTTTCATTTTTCAACAGTTTTAACACATAACACCTATTTTACAATTAATTTTAGTGAAAGTGGGACATGCATTTTGCTATATATTTTCCTTAATGTTATTTTTTTCTTCATATGTTGTTTTGCCTTACAAAGGTTAGACATAACCAAATGTAAAATTATATTTTTGTGGGGGTACAATTGCATTTTTCCAGAATCTCTCACATGACCTTAGTACATGTCCATACCAATAGATGTTAACCAGGGATGGAGAGAAGTAGTCCAGCTTCATCAATAGGTATCAATAGGTGATTATAAAGTGGGTGGAGCGCGAGCACATGCCTGGGCCAGAGAGGCCAGGTGTGGTCTTTTGGTAGCCGGGTCATGAGAGATTCAGGAGAGCAGAAGTAGACAACTGCTTATAAGCAATTAATGGCTTTCTCCCACTTTATTTCTCCTTTTGACTGATTTCAGCTTCAAAGGTTATTTGCCCCAGGCTGGGAACATATTTTTCTCCCTGGAGTTACATTTTGTTTAAAGGAAAAGTCAAGACTCTTGGAAAAAATGATGCCATAGCTATATATAGCCTTCATTAAGTTACCCCTCAAGTCTATGGCTATTTACTCCTGTACCCTGTGGAGCACCATTCTGGTGAGCATGCAGAGTGCTCCCTGAACAGCTGGACATGAGTGAAGATGATTCAAGACACCACTGAGAAGCACAAAATGTCTTTGAGGATTTCAGTAAACAATCCAAGAAAATCTAGGTGGAATATTATCCTGCTGGAAAATATATATAATTAAGAATATGGTCACTGTTAAAGTACTTCTCAAATTAAAAAATAAAAAGGAGAAAATATAAAGATCTATTAAGCTTAACACTAAAATAGTACTTAAACTTCTTACTGCAAAACATGGACTGAGTACAGTGGTCTCTTCAGACATTCTGTCTCCTGACACCTATCAGTTTCTGTAGCTGGTCACATAACCAAGTAATTAAGCCAAAAGAACAGTAGCATGACTCATGAAAGAATTTCCTCTCAGTGTGGAAGGGCCTGGCTTATTGCAGCTTGCTACAATGCTGCTGTTTTCTCAAAATAATGGTGGGACTTTGGACCACGGTTCTTCATTTGTAATGCAAAGCACTGCATAATAGTGTCCATCCAGGACCATTGTCTTTCTGCAGGGCAACTTATGGGAGAGGGAAACCAACGCAAATATATTGATATTTGTACTGCCAACTATACTGTGAGTAATAAATTCCTTTGTCTCTGATCCAGAGGACTTATGTTATCTCTCAGAATCCAAGAAACTACCAAGCTTTACTGTTCAGCTAAAGAAGTAGGGCAAAAATCTGAGATAGTTTAAACTTCCTGATATACTTCTTAACCAATGTAAATTATGGACTATTTTCAGTTGAGACTTTAAATTCACTTTTCAGATAAATACACAAAAACACACAAATTATTACATAAAGTAGAAGCAATGAGTTAGTTTCCTGATGCACTCCTGTAACAAATTACCACACATTTATAGTGGCTTTAAAAATATATTAATTTATTATTTTACAGTTCAGGAAGTCAGAAATGCAAAATTAATCTCACTAGGCTAAAATTAAGAACAATGGCACTTTGGAGAGACTTGAAGAGAATTTATCTCTTTGTTCTTTCCTGTTTCTGGGAAACATCTGCAATCTTTGGCTCATGCCCTCATCCCTACAATGGAATCACTCCAACCTCATTTCTATAGTCATTGTTCCTACTTCTCACTCCAACCCTCTGCCTCTAAGAATCTTTGTGATTACATTGGGCCCACCTGAATAATCCAGGATAATCTTTCCATCTCAAGATCCATAACTTAATCACATTGGCCAAGTCCTTTTGCCATGTGTAACATCTTCAGAGGTTCTGGAGATTAGGACATGGCCATCCTTGAGAGGCCATTATTCAATCTTCCAGAAGGGGTTTAAGGATGCTAAGAAACCCAGCAGTGGCCCACAGTCAGTCATATTGGAATGGCTTCAAGGGAAATTTTAGATGATTTACATACCTTTGTAAACCTCTAGGAGGCATAAGAATCCAAGAATAAGAAATACAGTGTTGTACCCAGGAATTCTTTGAGCGAAATTAGGACTTACCTGTATCACATATCATACAGCATCATGAAGACAGCTGTGATATTCTAAGTAACTTCCTCTGATTTACCAAACCTAGAGGAAATAGAAATTTTTTAAAAGATTTGTCAAAAAACTGTGAAGAGAAATGAATTGAAGAAGCATACTGAAGGGGAGGTTGCATATGAGCTAGGTCCTGAGAGAGATAAAGGACTTTGATCAGTAGAAAATTAGTAGAATTTTGGCAAAGGACCATAAACATTTCATAAAATATCCCATTGTTTCTCAGAATGAAAGTGAAAAACACAAGTGAAGGAGGGATTTTTAAAATAGAAAACAATTTGAAAAGATAGTTGATTACACAGTTATTTGAGAAAAAGGCATTCCAGTTACATGAAATCATTGAATTTCTACTCTTTATTGGGGAATGCAAAATAAGTATACATTATGTTCTCTTTATAAAAGAAATGCTAAATAAAAGTGCAAGAAACTGTCAATATATTATCCATTTAAAGACACTAACAAGGATAACTATCCATTGAATAAGTAGGACAAGATGAACTATGAGTAGAAAGTTACTTTCTTTTTCACTGGTGCTCTTTAAGCTTATTCAGTTCAATGCTTTCTAATATTGGTTGAAATTTGGATCAGACCTCAGAGCTTTTATGGTCACCTTTACGTTTGGATAAATAGTCTTATTTGTTCAGGCATTAAAAAGCCCAGGACAGTCCAAGACCCAATTTATTTTTCCCTCTGCTTGGGCCTAACTCAGTGCTAGAAGCCTGCAATAGGGAGGGGACATTTCCAGTCTTATTTTTTCTTCCTCGCATTCCTACCTCACTGCTCATTACCTGTTCTTTCTCTGTCCTGCATAGTTGGTCTGTCTGTATTTTTGAAGTGTATAGAAGAGCACTTAAGAGCAAAGAGCAAGACTTAGGAGGTGAGTGCATTTACAGTACTATGTTAGGCTGTGGCATGTCCTCAGATACATCAGATTTAAATGGAGGTTCCTTTTCCTTTGGGGCATCTTTTGTGTATTCTTCTGGGTATTTACCACCTGCATTTTCTCCTCCAGACATCCTGACATATGATCTCCATCTCACTCATTGGATTCCAGGGTTCGACTCCATACAGACAATGTTTATGTTGGAAGCTCCTCATCCTTCTTTGGAGGTTTTGGGAAGACTTTGTTTCATGATTCCAGCCTCACGCAAACTTTAATTAACCCCCAGTAGTCACGTGCTTTTGTGTTTCATTGGCACAATGGGAATATTTCCAACTCTGTCTTTTTGTAGGTGTCCTACTTTTCAGGGCTGCTCCAGACTCACTCCTTTTCTTCTGTTTTGTATGAGAGTAAGGTACTAGTCCTATGCCCATCAGACTGCCAAATCTATCAGATGATACAAAGTCAGAGAGAGAACAGAGAAATCAATGCCGTTTGTGGGCATCAGTGTTCTTAGAGGGGGTGATATGATGTGAAACTGATAGAACTTGTACAGAAGAGGGTGAATAAGCATGACATGCTAGGTCAGAAAGCTTGTGCTGGGTTTAAGAGTTCACACTTTATAGATAGCCTTAGGTTTGAATTTCATTTCTGAGATATCTTTCTTGGTTCAATTTGAACCAGACACTTCAGCTTTTTTGGCCTTTGTCTCTCTTTTGTAAAAGGGGACCAGTATTATATATTTCAAAAGGTTTTTATGAATATTAAATTATTTAAGATATGGAAGGTCTTAATACCTAGTTTATTGTAAACACTCAATAAATTGTAGCTTAAAATAAAACATGGTAGAACATATGATTCTGGAGTTACAATTTTTAATTCACGCAAGGACATTAAAAAGTAGAAAATAAATGTTTAATAAGGTGCTACATTTATATAGTAATAATGAGTTCATCTTCACATACTAGGTGCTCCCATACTACTTTGAACATATGATTTAATAATCTGGGTAGTCACTGATCTTCTCTAAAAGATTAGGAGCTGCTGAAATCAGAAACAGTATCTTGTTCATCCTTCTATCCTCTGACTCCAACACATAGTAGTTTTTTAAAAAGGAATTTCCTAAATGAATATATTAAAATGTTATGAAATGATTGTTTTCTGAAAGGAAATATTGCATAGTTATCAGTAACAGTTGAATTGTGAAAATGGTGAAATGGCACAAGTGGCCCGGTGTTTTTGTTTTTTTTTTTGAGAGGGCATCTCTCATATTTATTGATCAAATGGCTGTTAACAATAAAATTCTGTATAGGGGACTCAATGCACAATTATTAATCAACCCCAAGCCTAATTCTCAACAGTCTCCAATCTTCTGAAGCATAATGAACAAGCTCTTACATGGTGAACAAATTCTTACATAGTGAATAAGTTCTTACATGGTGAACAGTACAAGGGCAGTCATCACAGAAACTTTCGGTTTTGGTCACGCATTATGAACTATAAACAATCAGGTCAAATATGAATATTCATTTGATTTTTATACTTGATTTATATGTGAATCCCACATTTCTCCCTTATTATTATTATTATTATTATTATTATTATTTTTAATAAAATGCTGAAGTGGTAGGTAGATGCAAGATAAAGGTAGAAAACATAGTTTAGTGCTGTAAGAGGGCAAATGTAGATGATCAGTTGTGTGTCTATAGACTAAGTATTAATCCAAGCTAGACAAGGGCAACAAAACATCCACGGATGCAGAAGATTTCACTCAAAACAGGGGGAGTGAGGTTCTAAGCCTCACCTCTGTTGATCCCCAATTTCTCACCTGATGGCCCCCCTGTGACTGTGCCTGTCTTAGGTTGTTCCTCCCTTAAGGAATCTTACCCGTCTCTGGCTAACCAGTCATTTTCCATGGCCCGGTGTTTTTGTGCAGAACCAATTCAATGAGAATGAAGATGAGAAATCAGACAACTATTTCTCCAGATGAGACTCAGAGTGACAGGACCCCAGACCAAAGTGGCGGCAGTGGGTGTAAATAATCGTCTAGGAGACATGGTGGAGGAAGAACAAGTCACCCTCCCTGAGATAGTGAATAATAGAAATAAAGGAAAAAAACAAAATGTGAAGTCCTACTCCTAGAGCTTTGGTGAAGAAGAGAATAATAATATTTTTGACATGAGTATGGGAATTAAAAAGCATATTGATTTAGGAATACAAAATTAAATATTGGTATTTGGATTTTGAGGCAACTTTCAGGCATTTAAGTATAAATTTCTGTTTCCAAATTTGGAAATATAGAAGTAGAGGATTAACTAAAATAAAAAATCAACATGTAGAGTTATTACCAAAGAAGTGACAGCTATAAAGCAAGCCTAGATTAATTGGGGAGAATTATATATAGTACATTTTCAAAAGCAGAGGAATCAACATTGAGCTTGAGTTTTGATCATACATAGAGACCGGAACTTCTATCATTTATTGAGCGTGTAGTGTATGCCAACTAAAGAGAGGAACTGGGGCTCAGAAAAGCCAAGGAATTTGCCTAAGATCACACAACTAGTAAATACTTTCAAATGGAATATCCAGGACTCATCCTCACTCTATCTCAAAATCTGCTTTTCTCCATCGATTATAAAAAAAGTAACATACATGCAATACACTGAAAGAAGGAAAATAAATCCAGGTTTTAATAAAGATGAAGGATTTGAGGATAGATGATTCTTTATAACAATTGTGTAAGTATATAGGCTGACATGGGAATCAAAAGTTAAATATGATAAAAATAAAGTGTGATGAAATGACTGAGCTGCCCACACTGCCCTTCAATGGCCATGCTTGGAAAACTGTCACTCTGCTATCTGGCCATCATTAAATAACATTTATGTGACCCACATCTTTTCTAATGATTAAAATTCTTAGGTTTTATAAGCAGTCTTCCCCAGCAGTGCTTCTAGCAAATTTGTCATGAAAGATTCCCATAGCTGTGCACACTCAGGATCTCACATAACTGACAAGATAACGACAGGGGCAATTTTAAACTGTTAAAAGACTGCTGTATTAGATTTTTCCCACTGCTGATCTCAGCAAAAGACAAAATGTTCATTATGTCAAAAAGGATGTAAAACACAAAATATGATGCTGGTTTCTGAGACTTTTCCATCCAAATCTTCTCTTACCAAATGACAGGAATGTGTCAAAATTATAGTCAGGGAAAACAAAGGAAATGTTAGTTGATTTCAAGCTAAGAAAGTAGTTACTCTTAATGAGCTTTGCAATTTTACAAATCCCCATTTATATATAACTACATGATGTTTTATTAGCCAGAAAAGATGACAGGGAAAGGGGTAGTATTCACTGCAATAAAAATGATCTTTGCTTATATGATGTAGGTTTTATTCTTTGATTTTCAACTTGATTCACTGCTCCACCTAATAAAAATGTTACTGCAATAAAAGACATTTTCCATTGCGCAATCATTTGTGATGTTTACTATAAATGTGGATAACTTCTCTATTTCATAAATGAAGTTATTCAGTTACCCAATACTAAACTGCTCGCCATATTGTAAACAACAGAAGTGAAGAGGTTAATTTAGAAAAGCATTAAGAAAAGAAAAATTCAGCAAAGGAAAGTGCAAGGTTTAGTCAAAATAGACAATTGGGAACAAATGGCAAGGAGAAAAATACACTAATTGAAAACCAGGCAGGATATTTTTCCATTCTTGCTTTTTTAAAGCACTGATTAAAAAAATAGTTAATTAGCACACATCACCAAATCTACTCCATACTGGGAGTTTAACCTTGTAATTTTGTCATTTTTCCGAGAAGCAGGGTGTTTAATCAAAGCACCATTAAGTTATTAATGTGTAATGATGTGTATTGTTGGTAGACTGGAGACTAAAACATTCCTTTCTAAATGTTTCATATTTTCAGCATTTATCTACCACTTCATGTTTACTAAGTGCTTTGTTCTTATTCAAAAATCAATTTTTCAAAATCACGTGGAAATAGTTTTGAGGTTTACTGGATACAATGTATCCAGTGATACTTCTCATTGTTTTATTTTTCTTGACAGCTTTATATAATTATATTATTTAACCGCAATTACTCTCAATTATGTAGGAGAGCACTACAAGTGTACTGCACCCTCTGGAATGCCCTGATTCCACAATTATTTCTCCATTTCCTACTATGTGAATTACAGATGTACATGCTGGGTCCTTATCTTTTCAAGGACTTATAATCTATTGGAGGAACCAGCCTTCTCATCATGTGGGGTACAGTAAAAAAAAAGGCAGTTGAAACTTAGGTGTGGACAACTAAACTCAAGTAGGATTTCTAGGCATGCTGTCTAGCACTCACGACCATATGCTCAAAGTATCCCCACCTTTTAACCCCCAGGGAAGAAGTAACTACAAGCAGATGACTCACAGTGGTCACAGGCAGCATTAGCTGAGTGTGTGCTCTGCATCAAGCCTCTGTTAAGGGTATATTTATCAGGAATTCGCCCCTGCAGGCTCATTTTAACTCAATAAGGCAGCTGTTATAGCTACTTCCCATTTTCAGATAAGAAAACTGAGTTTTAGGGAGTCTAACCAATTTGCTAAACATTATGTAGCTAGATGAGATGGGAGATGATATTCACACTCATATATATTGAATCCAGACGTCTTGCCAATGGGTTTCAGCCCCGGGCAAGTTCAACGTGACCTAAGAAATGATAATAGAATGTTCTTGGAGTGAAAGAGTTACACCCAACTTTATTTCCCTGGTGGCAGGTCAATCACTATAAATCCTGTCCACTCAGAGTGAGTCTGCAATGCAGCAAGCCAGTCTCTGCCTCTGGGCCTCTCTGCCCGCACAGCCATCCTAGTCTCTGTCCTCGACGCTGCCACCACTCCATCCTCTGCTCTGCTCTCCTGCAGCCTTGCAGCTGTGCCAGCATGTTGCCCAGAGCACTGGGCGGAGCTCTTTATATAGAGTCAATAGCCATGTATTGCCCACAGTTGTGCAATGAGCTAGTCAACCACGGTCAGGTGAGAATCCTGGCCACAGGAACCTTCATTTTATCTACACTTTTTACCTAGTGAATTATTCTTCCTGCCCATCACATTGGGAACTTGGAACGCCTCACTAGCACTATTTACACAGGCACTGTTTTAATTTAGCTATCCGTCTACCACCCTAATTACAATAAAGAGAATAAGCAGAGCCAGGACTATTCCATGAGGTGGAAAGAATAATTTCCCACCTACTCTGTCCTTAGGGATTCGTCTCTCACACGTTGGCTCATGAGGCACCTGAGCCAACAAAAATAAATAAAATAAAATAATCCAAGCAGAACGGTTTAAGCTTTGTCCAGCTTCTGTATATTGTCGGGACGGCAGCTGTTCCTAGGATGGTCAGAGTCTCTAGGGATGCCTTGCTGTGACTACCCAAATGATTGTGATTGGCAAAGGGAAAGCATATCCTGACCAGGGCAAGTGAAGGAGTGAGCGTCATGCATTCAGAGTATTGGGGAATTATACAATTTCAGAGTCGGAAGGGCTCTTAAAGTTCACTACCCCTTCACGTCAACAATGCTTGACCCAATTCAAAATCATTAAGCACCCCGTCACAGCTGAAAGAAGAGAAAGCCTTTGTTAAATGAGCTGGTCAGAATATTCTAATTATTTTAATTGTAATAACTGTTTGTTCTTACATGTTGCAAGGCTGGGAATAAAGTTACACTGTATCGCATAGACAGGTACGGAGAATATGAGACAGGTGTACCATCTCAATGGGTGGGGGGCCTTGCTTTTTCTTGTTTCAGTTGCTGACACATTCTTACCTTCTGAATGAATCGAGTCCAGGCACCTGGCCAA
Source organism: Manis pentadactyla (assembly GCF_030020395.1). Classification (NCBI taxonomy): domain Eukaryota; kingdom Metazoa; phylum Chordata; class Mammalia; order Pholidota; family Manidae; genus Manis; species Manis pentadactyla. The sequence continues at coordinate 27,350,858 of NC_080023.1, forward strand.
CCCTGTCTAATTTGGCAGCATTCTTTTCTGATTCCATTACCACCATACAATATTGTTGTGGGCCACAGAGACTGACAAGCTAATAAAACTGTACCATTCACTCTTTTCATTTTGTCTTTGCCAGAAGTTCACCCCCTGCTGTTATCAGATAGTCTTTCAAAAGGGGCTTGTGGCCCCTATCTGGGTGTCCCTACTTTTTATGAGGTTTTCTTTAATGGTTTTTGCCCTGAGTCTTGTCTTAAACCTCCCCCAGGGCATTTGACTAGGTAACACTCCCCCCCCAAGATGACTTCCCCTAGCTGAACTTTTGTTTTCTGACTCCCAAGTCATTAGTAGAGATACCAATTTAACTTAAGTGGGTCTATTACACCATGACCCTCTCACCTCACAGTATTACTTCAACAATACCCTACTTGCCCTACCTGAGCACTTGACAGGGCCACAAGATCAAATTGGGCAATAGTTCCCTTATGACCTGGTCTAATGTCCACATGCTTTTGAGGCCCTCCATGATGGCAGATGGTTTTCCTAGATCCAACCCTACATTCTTTTTCCACCCTGGTCATCCATCATTTCAGTTTCAACATACTTTTCAGTTCCTCTTCTTCAATACCGATAGAAGATCGTTTCTTATTCTTCTTCCTTATTGTAACAGTCTAGTTTTCACATCCTCCTGTATATAAATAGAGCCATCAACATCAGGAAAAATCCAACAAAACATATTATATCGAGGTACAATCCCTACAGAAATTACGACAGCAATAACTCTTTTGTTTTGAAATACATTTTCAATTTTTTGGAATAATCTTCTTCTTAAGGAAAATCCTTACTATTATCAGTTAAGAGGTTTTAATAAATGGCTTTTAAGCCTCTGGTATTATCCAGAAAATAATCTATTTAGGAATAAAAGTGGCATTAAGAAAGTGGTTGAAGAGGCTTTGCCTGAACTTTCTGTAGTTCATCAGTCTCTGCACACTTAAAGAAATGAACTGCCTTTAAATAGTCTAATGGCTTTTAGAGGCACTCAAATAAAACACTTCCTTTCTGTTAGTTCATGCACTAGATGTATTTCTGCTCCCATAGTTTCATGTTAAGTGTGCCTTTCTCCTAAATTGTTTTTCTATTTGCATATGTATCTTTATAGCTATAGGTATGTAGTACATTTTGCACAAATAAAGGAAAAGTATTTTAAATCTAGAAAGCTCAAATGCAAAAAGTGTAGTACCCAACAAACCTTTAATGTGTTTACCCAAAGTGTTTTTCTAATTCAGGGCTTCTGTTTATTTCAAATGGTCTTTGTTGCTATTGTTTGAATTCTATGTTCATATGGATTAATCTCAGATGTTCATCCATATACTTGTTCTTAATTTTTAATCAGCATTTTATTAATGGCTGATACTGTTCTAAGTATTTACATGGACTTATTTAATGATGTCAAAACCCATTAGAGTAGTGCCATTATTATCCTCATTTGATAGATAAGAAAAAGAAACAGAAGTTAAATACTTTGCACATAGTGGCACTGGTAGGCAAGGAGAAACTGCGTGCCAGAGGTCACTCGGGTGAAACAACCAGTTATTAAAGCCAGTTCTCAAGTCAGACCTCATAGCATTAGCCTCTGCGCTATGTTGTCTTAGTTGTTCCGAGAATCTTAGTAACTCACCCAAGGCCACCTAAGTATTGTTTGATGTAAATGGAATTTCAACCAAGTCTCCTAACTCCAATTCCAGCTCGGGGTCTATTTTTTTTTAATTAGTTTTAATTTGGTATCATTAATCTACAATTACATGAAGGACATTATGTTTACTAGGCTCCCCCCTTCACCAAGTCCCCCCCACATACCCGTTCACAGTCACTGTCCATCAACATAGTAAGATGCTGTAAAATCACTCCTACTCTTCTCTGTGTTGCACAGCCCTCCCTGTGCGCCCCCCACACTATACATGTTAATCGTAATGCCCCCTATCTTTTTTCCTGCCCTTATCCCTCCCTTCCCACCCGTCCTCCCCAGTCCCTTTCCCTTTGGTAATTGTTAGTCCATTCTTGGGATCTGTGCTTCTGCTGCTATTTTGTTCCTTTAGTTTTCTTTTGTTCTTACACTCCACATGTGAGTAAAATCATTTGGTACTTGTCTTTCTCTGCCTGGCTTATTTCACTGAGCATAATACCCCCTAGCTCCATCCATGTTGTTGCGAATGGTAGGATCTGTTTTTTTCTTATAGTAGCTGCATAATATTCCATTGTGTATAAGTACCAATTCTCCTTTATCCATTCATCTACTGATGGACATTTAGATTGCTTCCATTTCTTGGCTATTGTAAATAGTGCAGCTATAAACATAGGGGTGCATCCGTCTTATTCAAACTGAAGTGCTGCATTCTTGGGGTAAATTCCTAGAAGTGGAATTACTGGGTCAAATGGTATTTATATTTTGAGCAATTTGAGGAACCTCCATACTGCTTTCCACAATGGTTGAACTAATTTACATTCCCACCAGCAGAGTAGGGGGGTTCCCCTTTCTCCACAACCTCGTCAACATTTGTTGTTGTTTGTCTTCTGGATGGTAGCTATCCTTACTGGTGTGAGATGATATCTCATTGTGGTTTTAATTTGCATTTCTCTGATGACAAGCGATGTGGAGCATCTTCTCATGTGTCTGTTGGCCTTCTGAATTTCTTCTTTGGAGAACTGTCTATTCAGCTCCTCTGCCTATTTTTTAATTGGATTATTTTCTTTTTATTTGTTGAGGTGTGTGAGCTCCTTATATATTTTGGATGTCAACCCTTTATCGGATCTGTCATTTATGAATATATTCTCCCATACTGTAGGATACCTTTTTGTTCTATTGATGGTGTCCTTCGCTGTACAGAAGCTTTTCAGCTTGATATAGTCCTATTTGTTCATTTTTGCTTTTGTTTCCCTTGCCCGGGGAGATATGTTCAAGAAGAGGTCACTCATGTTTATGTCAAAGAGATTTTTGCCTATGTTTTTTTCTAAGAGTTTTATGGTTTTATGACTTACATTCAAGTCTTAGATCCATTTTGAATTTACTTTTGTGTATGGGGTTAGACAGTGATCCAGTTTCATTCTCTTACATGTTGCTGTCCAGTTTTGCCAGCACCATTTGTTGAAGAGACTGTCATTTACCCATTGTATGTCCATGGCCCCTTTATCGAATATTAATTGACTGTATATGTTTGGGCTAATGTTTGGAGTCTCTATTCTGTTCCATTGGTCTGTGGCTCTGTTCTTGTGCCAGTACCAAATTGTCTTGATTACTGTAGCTTTGTAGTAGAGCTTGAAGTTGGGGAGTGAGATCCCCCCCACTTTATTCTTCCTTCTCAGGATTGCTTTGGCTATTCGGGATCTTTGGTGTTTCCATATGAATTTCTGAACTATTCGTTCCAGTTCATTGAAGAATGCTGTTAGTAATTTGATAGGGATTGCATCGAATCTGTATATTGCTTTGGGAAGGATGGCCATTTTGGCAGTATTAATTCTTCCTAGCCAGGAGCATGGGATGAGTTTCCATTTGTTAGTGACCTCTTTAATTTCTCTTAAGAGTATCTTATAGTTTTCAGGGTATAGGTCTTTCACTTCCTTGGTTAGGTTTATTCCTAGGTATTTTATTCTTTTTGATGCTATTGTGAATGGGATTGTCTTCCTGATTTCTCTTTCTATTAGTTTATTGTTAGTGTATAGGAAAGCCACAGATTTCTGTGTGTTAATTTTGTATCATACAACTTTGCTGAATTCCGATATTAGCTCTAGTAGTTTCATAGTGGATTCTTTAGGGTTTTTTGTGTACAATATCATGTTATCTGCAAATAGTGACAGTTTAACTTCTTCTTTACCAATCTGGATTCCTTGTATTTCTTTGTTTGGTCTAATTGCCATGGCTAGGACCTCCTGTACTATGTTGAATAACAGTGGGGAGAGTGGTTATCCCTGTCTTGTTCCTGATCATAGAGGAAAAGCTTTCAGCTTCTCGCTGTTCAGTATGATGTTGGCTGTGGGTTTATCAAATATGGCCTTTATTATGTTGAGGTACTTGCCCTCTATGCCCATTTTGTTGAGAGTTTTTATCATGAATGGATGTTGAGTTTTGCTGTATGCTTTTTCAGCATGTATGGAGATGATCATGTGGTTTTTGTGTTTCTTTTAGTTGATGTGGTGGATGATGTTGATAGATTTTCAAATGTTGTAACATCCTTGCATCCCTGGGATGAATCCCACTTGGTCATGGTGCATAATCCTTTTGATGTATTTTTGAATTTGGTTTGCTAATGTTCTGTTGAGTATTTTTGCATCTACATTCAACAGGGGTATTGGTCTGTAATTTTCTTTTTATGGTGGGTTCTTTGCCTGGTTTTGGTATTAGGGTGATGTTGGCTTCATAGAATGAGTTTGGGAGTGTTCCGTCCTCTTCTATTTTTTGGAATACTTTAAGGAGAATGGGTATTATGTCTTCTCTTTATGTCTGATAAAATTCCAAGGTAAATCCATCTGGCCCGGGGGTTTTGTTCTTTAGTAGTTTTTTGATTACCACTTCAATTTCGTTGCTGATAATTGGTCTGTTTAGATTTTCTGTTTCTTTTTGGGTCAGTCTTGGAAGGTTGTATTTTTCTAGGAAGTTGTCCATTTCTCCTAGTTTTCCCAGCTTGTTAGCATGTAGGTTTTCATAGTATTCTCTAATAATTATTTGTATTTCTGTGGGGTCCGTCGTGATTATTCCGTTCTCGTTTCTGATTCTGTTGATGTGTGTTGACTCTCTTTCCCTCTTAATAAGTCTGGCTAGAGGTTTATCTGTTTTGTTTATTTTCTCGAAGAACCAGCTCTTGCTTTCATTGATTTTTGCTATTGTTTTATTCTTCTCAATTCTATTTATTTCTTCACTGATCTTTATTATGTCTCTCCTTCTGCTGACCTTAGACCGCATTTGTTCTTCTTTATCCAATTTCGATAATTGTGACATTAGACCCTTCATTTGGGATTATTCTTCCTTCTTTAAATATGCCTGGATTGCTATATACCTTCCTCTTAAGACTGCTTTTGCTGTATCCCACAGTAGTTGGGGCTTTGTTTTGTTGTTGTCATTTGTTTCCATATATTGCTGGATCTCCATTTTGATTTGGTCATTGATCCATTGATTATTTAGGAGCTTGTTGTTAAGCCTCCATGTGTTTGTGAGCCTTTTTGCTTTCTTTGTACAATTTATTTCTAGTTTTATGCCTTTGTGGTCTGAAAAGTTGGTTGGTAGGATTTCAATCTTTTGGAATTTACTGAGGCTCTTTTTGTGTCCTAGTATGTGGTCTATTCTGGAGAATGTTCCATGTGCACTTGAGAAGAATGTGTATCCTGTTGCTTTAGGATGTAGAGTTCTGTAGATGTCTATTAGGTCCATCTATTCTAGTGTATTGTTCAGTGCCTCTGTGTCCTTACTTATTTTCTTTGTGGTTGATCTCTCCTTTGGAGTGAGTGGTGTGTTGAAGTCTCCCAAAATGAATGCATTGCATTCTACTTCCTCCTTTAATTCTGTTAGTATTTTTTCACATATGTTGGTGCTCCTGTATTGGGTGCATATATATTTATAATGGTTATATCCTCTTGTTGGACTGAGCCCTTTATCATTATATAATGTCCTTCTTTATCTTTTGTTACTTTCTTTATTTTGAAGTCTATTTTGTCTGATACTAGTATTGCAACACCTGTTTTTTTCTCTCGGTGGTTTGCATGAAATATCTTTTTCCATCCTTTAACTTAAAGTCTGTGCATGTCTTTGGGTTTGAGGTGAGTCTCTTGTAAGCAGCGTATGGATGGGTCTGGCTTTTTTATCCATTCTATTACTCTGTGTCTTTTGATTGGTGCATTCAGTCCGTTTACATTTAGGGTGTTTATTGAAAGGTATGTACTTATTGCCATTGCAGGCCTTAAGTTTGTGGTTACCAAAAGTTCAAGGTTAGCTTCTTTACTATCTTACTCTCTATCTTAACTCACTTATTGAGCTATTACAAACATGGACTGATAATTCTTTATTTCTCTCCCTTCTTATTCCTCTTCCTCCCTTCTTCATGTGTTGGGTGTTTTGTTCTTTGCTCTTTTTAGGAATGCTCCCATCTAGAGCAGTCCCTGTAGGATGCCCTGTAGAGGTGGTTTGTAGGAGGCAAATTCCCTCAACTTTTGCTTGTCTGGGAATTGTTTGATCCCTCCTTCATATTTAAATGATAATCGTGCTGGATACAGTAATCTTGGTTTGAGGCCCTTCTGTTTCATTGCATTAAGTATATCATTGCCATTCTCTTCTGGCCTGTAGGGTTTCTGTTGAGAAGTCTGATGATAGCCTGATGGGTTTTCCTTTGTAGGTGACCTTTTTTTTTCTCTCTGGCTGCCTTTAATACTTTGTCCTTGTCTTTGATCTTTGCCATTTTAATTATTATGTGTCTTGGTGTTGCCCTCCTTGGATCCCTTGTCATGGGAGTTCTGTGTACCTCTGTGTTCTGAGAGGCCATTTCCTCCCCTAGTTTGGGGAAGTTTTCAGCAATTATTTCTTCACAGACACTTTCAATCCCTTTTTCTCTCTTCTTCTTCTCCAGGTACCCCTATAATGCTGATATTGTTCCGTTTCAATTGGTCACTCAGTTCTCTTAAAATTCTTTCATTCCTGGAGATCCTTTGTTCTCTCTCTGCATCAGCTTCTCTGGTTCCTGTTCTCTGTTTTCTAGTCCATTAATGGTCTCTTGCATCTCATCCATTCTGTTTTGAAGTCCTTCCAGAGATTGTTTTATTTCTGTATTCTCCCTCCTTAGTTCTTACATATTTCTCTGCAAGTCCATCAGCATGGTTATGACTTTTGTTTTGAATTCTTTTTCAGGAAGACTGGTTAAATCTATCTCCCCATTTTCCTTCTCAGGGGAAGATGTAGAAGATGTCGAAGCTGTCTGGGTTAGTCTTGTCTGGATCAGATTTTTTTGCCTTTTCATGTTGATAGGTGCAGTGGTGAGCTATTGACTGTTTGTCAGCTGGGAGAGTCAAGACTCCTTCCACTTGTCTCCTGGCCTTTCTTTACTGGGACAACTGTGACCCCTATTGGCTTGTGTTGGGCAATTACATGTAGACTGGGTCTCTATATCTTGTCCAGCCGGTATGGAGGAAGCTCCCTTTCTGTGGGCGTGGCCAGCCTCAGGCTGCTGCTCTGCTATGGCGGGGCCCTGGAGGGGTAATGGACGGGGCGCTGTTTGGCTGTTTACCTCCGTGAGGGGTCTCAGAGCTTTTGCCTAGGAGTTTAGTGTGCCCAGAATTCCCTGGAATTACCAGCTGCTAGACTGTGCCCCAGGATGCTTCCATCCAGCCATGGGGTCCCTGTCCCTTTAAGACTTTCAAAAAGCACTTGCTTTTCTTTGTCCAAGAGGTGCTGGCTGTGGGACGACTCACAGGTCTTACTGTCCTGCTTCCCTAGTTTCCAGCACCCCACGCATGCCCTGTGTCTGCGCTCTGGTGCGGATGGCTGGGGCTGGGTGTTTAGCAGTCCTGGGCTCCCTCTCCCTCTCCGTTCCGACTCCTCTCCTCCAGCCGGGAGCTGGGGTGAGTGGCCTGAGGTCCCGCCGGGTTGCAGCTTGTATCTTACCCCTTTCACCAGGTGCTGGGTTCTCGCATGTGTGGATGTGGTCTGCCTGTTGTCCTGTGTCTTCTGGTCTCTCTTTTAGGGATAATTGTATTTGTTGTATTTTCAAAAATATATATGTTTTTGGGAGGAGATTCCCACTGTCCTACTCATGCCACCATCTTGGCTCCACCCCTTGTCAGGGTCTATTTTAATTAAGTTAAAGTTTTCATAGTAAAATGCTTACCATTATGCCATCAGAAACCATGTATTCCCTGGTAAGACCATAGAAGTGAGCATTTTAAATACTTTTGTCAAGAAGTATGTGGTAATACCTTTTCTAGCACTTCCCCCACTACTACCATTGATAACCCCAGTTGGAGAAACTCACTAGGGAACATTTGATTACTCTAGGACCTTTCAGAAGGGTAAATATGTCTGGATTGTGGACAGGGGGAAAAGTTCTTTTTCTCTTTAGCAGCTGTACTCTGGATTGGATTCTCCTTGTTGGCAGATAATATGGGTGCTTAAGGCAAATGGGCAGATATCCCAGGCTTCATATCTAGTTAAAAGCAGATGAATGTGAAAACCAGTGAAGGTATTTCTTATTTCAAAAAGTAAAGCATGACTCTCAGCATTCAGAGGAAAGTTTAACACCAGGGCTCTGTGCTGTTACATGTGAGATAATTGCCATATGATACACTTTTTTAAAAAATATTTACCTGTCTAGTGTGTGCATTGTACCAGGCACTAGGTGAAAGAGAGAGAAAGAGTGAAATAGGGCATGGATTCTATTCTGCTTTCATCAGTAGGGTGTCAAGGGCCACATACTACATATTTGGAGTAAGGCCATTCTATTCCTGGCAGGGGACAAGAAGAAACTCTGAATGCTGAAGCTGCCAGACCTCTTCACAGGCTGTATTATCTGATCTTGGACTGGTGCTTTGTCTTCTATTCAACCTCCTCTGGTAGGATTTAGCCCTTGGATGACCCATGGTCTAAAGTCTCTTATTACTTTTCTCCTGCATAGACCTTTGATCTCCTCTATACTCCAGACCCATACCTCCACTTTGAAGCCTGATATAGCTACATCTGCACTGCTAGAGCATTCTCCCTACTCCCCAAAATTGCTCTATTCATGGTCTTCTCTATTCATACGATAAAAACTATTTTTTCTCCAATTACTTAGTTAAAAACAAAACAAAAATCTGGGATTCATCCATGAATTCACTCACAATCCACATTTAATTTGCAGGGAAATTCTGTTTATTCAACTTTTGAAATAAATCCAATATCTGAAAACCTGCCACCCAATGACTTCAAATTTGGGTCCCGCTTTCAGCTGCCCTCTTTTATGACCTGGATGACTACAGTATCTCTCTAATCAATTTCCCTGCTTCCTACTCATGCCTCCCTCTTACCCACATTTTACTCTCAACACAAAAGCTACAGTGATCTTCTTTCAATTTAAGTCAGACGTGTTCCACTGCTCTGTTCAAATCCTTCCATTGGCTCCCTGTTTCTCTAAGAGTAGAAGGTAAATCCCTATGTCCAGTGGGATCTGGGCAGCACTACACTTCTATCCTCATCTGCTTCTACTTCCCTTCTCATTCATTCCAGCCATGCTGGTCTTCTTGCTCCTTTTAGAACGTTCCAGAAAAGCTCTTAACTGATGAATTTTCACTAGCTATTCCCTCTGTATAAAACGTTCTTCTCTACGTAACAGCATGACTTAACCCCTCCCTGTCTTGTCTTTACTCAAAGTTATCTTTCAATCGAGCCTACCCCAACTACTTTATATTAAGTTGTGATCATCCCCTTCATTCCCTATGCACCCTTCATTTTTGTACTTCTTTCTCTTTACTGTACTTTTACACTCTCAAATATGTTACATATCTATTAATATTCTAAGCATGCCATGTAGATTAATTAATGTAATCCCTATAATAATTCTACTAGGCAGGAACCATTATAATCCCCACCTAAAAAAATGAGAGAATTGTGACACAGAAAGATTAAGCATCCTATCCCATTTCCATTGTTAGTAAGTGGCTGTGTTGGAATTTAAAACAGTCTGACTTGAGATCCAATTTTCTTTATTATTATGCTATGCAGCTTCTAGGAGGCAACTTGGAGTTTACTACACCATACTCAGTGGTATGCTCAGAATTACCATGGGGCCACCCAAGAAAGACGCATACAGACAGAAGATTTCAGTTTGAAGTCTAGGAATTGGCAAGGCTGCTTTCCAAAAGATGAAGTGTTCCCTCTTGAAAAATGTAGTGGTGTTAGGTTAAAAAAAAAGAAGAAGGCATCATTGGCAGAGGACATCACCGTTACAAGTTATAGGACTACTTGACCATAAAATGCCAAATTGCAAAGAGCCATGTCTGCTATCCATCTGGCAGACAATATGAAAACACTGAGGAGTCTGAAAGGGGGTTGTTATTGTAAATTGAGTTTCCCAGAGCAGGCCCAGAGAAAGGATGAGAAAGGAGAAACATGGGAAGGGAAGGAAAGGAGAACAATGAAGACAGGGCATCAAGTCACATGGTAGGAATTTGGCCCAGTCCCAGGGGAATCATGCATAATTGGCTTTTAAGTAAAGAGACAAGATAAAAGAACTAGATTAATATATCTCCTAGAATGTCCAAGGAAAGCTTTTTTAAACTAAAGGTGCATTCCTAAATATGCGTGCTCTGTGTGGACATTGCCATGTTATTCTAGTCCCTAGGCAGGGGGGAAATGCCTGTGTGTGAGGAAAATTTCACCTTATAGCCACACCTTCTTAAGTGCCACCTTAAGTAAGTTGTCTGTATGTGGCTAAAGTGAAATGAACACAATGATAAGGAATGAGCTTTAATAACCAGGCAACACAAATCTGTGGATGTTTTTAAGAGGGATGGATATTTGCCTTTAGTGTCTAGAATTGGAAAGAACTAGTTTGGTAATTGAAAAGCTATTTATGAAACACTCAACAATTTATGAATGAGTCTTTATCAGTAGAATGTAGTAATATCTGCCCTGCCAACTCACCGTATTATTGTGAAAATCAGGATAGAAAGGATATTAAGAAACTTTTTAAAATTGTAAAGTACAAATAAGGCATGATGTACATAAATGAATTTGTGATTTTGGTTCAGAGAGTCTATACCATCTAGAAATCCCTATTACAAAGCTATTAAAACAGGGTCTTTGCATTTTTGCACAGAATATTTGTATGTATGTGTTTGTGCAGATAAAGTTTTCTTCCCTGACCTATATTGGTAAGAGAATAATAGGCCCCTAAAAATTTCTGTATCCTAATCCCCAGAGCCTATGTTATGTTATGTGGCAAGCAGGAATTAAAGTTTCATGTGGAATAAAGTCATTAATCAGCAGATGTTGAAATGGGGAGATTATGCTGGATTATTTAGGTAGTTTAAATGTAATCATAAGATTCTTATAAATCTGAAAGAGGGATACGGAAGAGGATAGTATCAGAGGGATGCAATGTGAAAAAGACTCAATTGGCCATTACTAACTTTCGAAGATGAAGGGGGTCCATGAGCTGAAGAATAGCAGGTTGACGCTATAAATTGGAAAAGCAAGGAAATGGGTTTTCTGTTAGAGCCTCCAGAAGATAAGCAGCCCCGCCAACACATTTATTTTAGCTCACTGAGACCCATTTTGGATGTATGGCCCCCAAACCTTTCAGATAATACATTTGTGTTGCTTTAAGCCACCAAATATGTGTTATTTGTTACAGCAGCAACTGAAAACTAATAATCATATAGGCAACAGAATTTCCTTGCATATAGATTTTGCACTGATAAATATAACTCTAAATCTCTGGAAAATAAATTTTTGACAATGTGTTATAAAATAAAGAGATATGAAACATTTTTATGATCGTTTCCCAAACTAAAGAAATTATTGAAGAGTAATATAGTATCTGCACAGGCAATAGGAACATTGAATGGGTGAAACAGTATGTATGGAATTAAGCATTTAAATATAAGTTTCAAGATTGCTTCTTTTATAATTATTATTATGATTTTGATGAAGAAGGACTACTTCTGGGAAAGGACTCTTATCCTTAGTGGATAGAAAGCATCCAATTTCCTTTTCTTTTCATTAAGGTCCTAGAGAGTAAGATACCAAAAGCATAATAGTTGTGAGAGTAACACAAATATACATTTATTCTGAATTTTTATAATGGATGCAGAAGTCCATTACTGGTGAGAAAAGAGAATTCATTGCATATTGTGACAAAAGAGAAGTAGTCAATATTCAAAGACCACATCTATTTTTCTTTTTTGGTCGCTTATAAGCCAATAAGCTATCCAGTTGTGATGAGTTTTGATGTTACTAACATAATGCTCAAAGAAAATTCATACTTGCAAGTGCAATGATTTTGTCATAAATTGGGGAGGTGGCACAAGGAGGAGGAAGAGAAAATAGAGGGAGAGAGACTGCAAGAGACAATAGGTTCTGGCACCATCTGTCAGTGTGCTAATAGTTGCTTCTATAGCAGCAGCAGGTTTAAATCAAGAAAATGAAGCATTTGGATGATTCAACATTACATCAGCTGTTGCCATTTTCATTTTACTTTTGCTCATTATCTTTATTAGATGAAGGCATTGAATATCATGTTGCTTATTCCAAACAATTAGTGAATGAAGGGAAAAAAAACAAAATCTGTACATAATAGTTTAGAGACCAACAAATGACAAAGGAAAGAGAAAAAATGCTAACATAGTAACATACTTTAATTTTGGTATATTTTGGAATTAGGATTTTGGAAATAAGAGATTTTTCAAACATAAGGGTTGACACATGGAATTGGGATTGTTATACCAATTGATTGCACCTTTTTTCATTGTATCTAATATGAATTATGCTTAGCAGGTGATCAAACTCAAATTTTCTATGGCATATCTTCAGCTCACCTATCCTCCATGTTCTCTATTCTTTCCTAAAATGACCTTTACACTCTAGCTGAGATGGATCAATAAATGCTTCACGATGGGCCTGTTTCTGTGCCTATCTAAAACTTCTGTCTCTAGGATAATCATGATTTCAAATCCAGACTTCCTTTAACAGCCTGTATAAAAGTCATTGCCCCTGTGAAATGACAAAAAATGACTAAGTGTCAAATATTGGGATGTTTAATAATGATAGTAAGTAGGTGTTAAATAATGTTAAGTAAGGAGGACAGAGAAGGATGCTTGGACGATCTACTCTGAAATTGAATGGGAAAGTAAGAATTGAGTGGTCAAGATAATATCCAGTGGATGAATGATACAGTGTTTTAAAGTTAGCAATAAAACCAAAGAAGATAGGGGGAAAATATATACTCTTAACTAATTCCAATGTCCTTTCATATAAAACTGCTTCATAGTGTTCAAAAAGCTCACTGTGTTTGTGTTTATATGAATTTGAAAAGATATTCTCAATTACCTGATTTCATCTGCATACTGGAGAGATGGCATTCCACACCTTCAAACTCCCGTTTTTATCATTTGCCCAATAAATCTACCCCTGTGCTTTCTCTTTCACTGATCTATGAACCTATGAAATGTGTGGCAATACTTTTGATGAGAATGGCTTCTCTAAACTATAAGCTTCCTATCACAGTGGTATAAGGTAGACACTTGAAATGTATTCACTAAGTGAATGAGTGAATGAATGATAGGTGGAAAGAAGGAAAGCCAAGTATTCTTCTATTTTTGATATTATTACATTCCCTTAACTCACAAGGAAGCAGAACCAGTAGGATGGACTTTAAAAAAGCAGGATAATAGGCAAAATCATAAGTGATTTTAGCAATTTCCAGGAACATATAGGCATGTACATCATTTAAACTTAAGAATACTTGTAATATACTTGAAATATACAAAGAATGTAGTCTCTGTAGCCACTGGCCATAATCCTGAAAAGGTGAGCAATTCATGCATTATCAGGGGACACATACCTTTATGAAATGTAGTCAAAAAAATATATGTTTTAATTTTTGTCCTTGTAGCCTTGATATGAACTTATTTATACTAGAGAACCAGGCATCTTTCCAAACTTTTCAGACATAATGAATCACATTTTCTGAAAGGAAAATATGTAGTATTATATTATTCACCTTTAAGCAAACATACAATTCAGCCTATAGAGACATCATGAAATAGGATACCCAAGATGGCTCAGAAAATGAGCTAATAAGTTTTCATGCATTTTTCAGGCAGTTCTAAATGAAAAAAATTAAAAAAAAAAACTAAATAAGATGAAGTCGTTGTTAATGAATAAAATAGTCATTTAGCTGCATGAACTGATGAGCTATACATGTTTGCCAACATTTTTTCCCTATACTATACTGATGCCATAGGGACACATTCCTCCAACACATTCTGACAATATTTTATCGTTGATTGACTCCTAAGGTGGTGAGAAATAGGGCCAAGGAAATGTCGCTTTTGTTCTTATTCAAAAACAACACTCTCTACCATGCTATTTCCATGTAGTTATTTGTTTGGGTATATATATATATATATATATATACACATATATACACATTTGCATATTTATACACACACTTATAGGCATAGGTATACACACATATGAACACATAAAATACACACATATATATTATACACATACACACATAAAAGAAAGATGAATAGCAGATGGAGTCTTATAGGTAATGATTGTATCCATCCCTATAAGAATCGTAATAATTAGCCTCTCAGGAACCATAATACAGATGCTGAAAGGATACAATTGCTCACTTATTGTTGTATTTTAATATAGTTCTTTTATCCTTTTACTTTTAAAGTTTGGTGACATTGCCATGGTATTTCTTTTTAAAACTATATAATTTGATCTCCTAATGTGCTATCTCCTATAAACAACTAGTGTGCTATCCTGAAGCCAAAATGTGAACCCTCAATTTGTAAAAATGCAGCTAAGGAAGTGTACAGCTCTCCAAAATAGGGACAAATAACTTCTTAGCCAAATGGGAGGAGGTGTGACAAGGTACATTACAACCACAATCTTGTGAACATATGTACTCTGTGTTTTCTCAAACCATAGCATTTCTTGGACTCTGTCATTTAAGCAAAATTCCAGATACCCAATTGGCCTTTTCACATGCAGCCCTGAATGAGGTCCTCTAATCTACCACAACATATCCTTCTTTCTTTCCCCTGGCTTGGGGTTCACCAAATCTTACTTTGGAGTTCTCAGGGTAATAGGATTTTGTTTCAGCATTATTTTTTGTCTGTGTTGGGATGAATCCCATATTGGTATTTAATAAGAATCTACTGTGTTCTAAATCTATGTTTTTCCAAAATCAGCCTAGAGAAGCAGGCCCTAGATTTCCCCATATTCTTTGCAACTTTGGAGTGCTTTCTTTGAAGGATATATCCCTTTCTGGGACCTGGAATATATCACAGACAGCTTTGCCATCTGTGAGTAGATACCAGTCCTATTTCTTTTCTGTAGGGCACTTTCAAATCCTCTCCACCTATTGTCACCTCACAGCTACACGGGGTGGACCAGGTATCTAAGGAGCCCCAAAACTCACATCAATGGACTCCTGGTTCTAGAAACAATGCCTGGACAGCAGATATCTCTCATCTCTCCAGTATGCTATTTCTTTCAAAAGATCCTTTAAATTGAACCATCACAATGGTAGAGATATTTCGATTTGGGGTTATTTTCACTTATTTTAAATACAGGGCAAGAGCAGACCTCTGAGCTGCAGTCCATTCATCACATTGGATTCAAGGCTCTTACCCCTTGCCCATCTATGATCTGATGTTAGTGCAACCTCCAGTCTACAGTGTTCGCAATACAAAGGGTCCTGACAACAACCATTACCCTGTGGGCCCCCACCACTGGCACCTAGGACTGTCACCTTACTATATTTACAGCTCCATGTCATTTTCTGGCAGTCCTCTGGAAGGAGTCATGCCTATCACTTCTTAAAGCTTTTAGGCCCTTTGTTCTCTAATGGCAATGGACACTTATGACTGACATTCTCTCTGGAATCTAATCCATGTAGAGATATCATACTCTACTAGAACTCTACTAAGAACTGCCAGATGAGGGAAAGACATCCCTTAAACAAATGGGAGTGTTGTATTTTTCAGGGGTGTGGTCAGTATCTAAAGAGAACACATTTTAGAATGCAGTGTTTATGGCTGAGAGTTCAAGAGATAGCATGATTGAAAGAGATGTTCTAAGACATCCTGAATGGTTAATTTAAGAAGACCAGAAAACCAATTATGGTTCACATTTCCTTTCATATTCTAGGTAAGTGCTGCAGTTCTGGTTTTCATCAATGAAGCATAGGAACAACTTTTCGAAAGAGTCACTGCAAGTCAGTAGTCATCATGGCATATGCATGATGCATCATACTATAAGTAATAATATAACCAGCAAGAAATAAACTGAAGAGGTAAAAAAGATATATGTGACTTCAGTATAAGTTAGTTTCAAAGAACTATGGACCTATGATTAATCATAGTGTTGTTATCTTTTCTTGAGGTGGGGGATATGAAATCAGCCAGGCATGGTGAAATGAACAGTAAAGAACAGGAATCATTGGTTCCTTGGTTCAAGAGCCAAGAGCAGCAAGAACTGGGCTGGGGCACATTTCCCGACTGGACTAAAACTAATACCTCATGTCTATTCAGGCCTATGTCTTCACTGACAAATCACTATACCTCACACAGACTTGTGAATTTTTAATATAACTTTTATTCAAATTGTTTGTATATGCTAGGGCCTCACAGGTAGTATTTTCCTATTGCCCTGTTTGCCCTACTGGTGGTTTTCCCCAGCATACTGTTCTCTCTATAGACAGATAGATGACAGACAGATAGATAGATATACCCCTTATATACATGTGCAAAGAGTATATGCATAAAAATTATATGTATTATAGCCTACTATTTCTTAATACTCAGAAACTTGTTCCTCCCTTGCTACTACTTCTAATGTAGCTACTGTTCTGTACACCAATCAATGCCACCAAAATGGCAAAATAGTCACAAAAGTAATTTATATTACACTGTGTTATATGAGACAAAAACACTCAGACTTTTTAAATCACCAGTATTTTTAAGAAGTCTTAATGAAGACTTCTTCCCTTTATGCTCTTACTTTCCTTCCCTAGGACTCTGCTGAAGTCTGTAAGCTGGATCAGAATAAAAAAACCTAAGCAGCACATATATCCTTCTGTGGTTTCCTCAGAAATACCAAGACATGAAGCCTCAAGACATAAAGTCACCCTGTTTTCCACCTGCATTCTGAACCAATGCAGAGAGATTAGGAGAAGATAGATGAGATAACTATATCATTTTATTACTGGGAACCACTAGTTTAAAGGTTACCAGTTCTTACCTGAGAATCAGGAAGACTTATTGATCTAGGCTTGGTCATAGCTGGACATTGGCCAGTCTCTCAACATGGCAGAGTGCCCGGTAAAACATATGACATGGAGTTTGCACTCTTAAAAGGCTCCTCTCCAAAGCAGAAGAAGTGCCAGTCTGGGTCTCTCATGTTCAGGATCCTAACCCAACATGCTTTCCCTTGA
Organism: Manis pentadactyla; assembly: GCF_030020395.1. Lineage (NCBI taxonomy): Eukaryota > Metazoa > Chordata > Mammalia > Pholidota > Manidae > Manis > Manis pentadactyla. The sequence goes on from NC_080023.1 coordinate 27,368,029, forward strand.
GGAGGCCTGCGACTGCCAGTAGGCGTCAGAAGTGTTGCTGCTCAATGTCCCTCTGACTGACTTCAGATCTTTCATCCAGAGAATGATAGAATATTTTGATAGAGGTACTAGTAACTACCTAGGGTGTACTTAAAAATGAAAAATGTATGCATATCTTTCTTTCATTATAGTAACAGACTAAAGTAACCAACACTGTCTTGGGATTCCATTTTGTGTCATAACTTTTATCTGTGAAAGAGTAATATCTCAACCAACCCCATCACTCTGGTTGTGAAATGAGATAATTCATGCTAAAGGAATTCCTAAAAATAATATGAGAGGAGTACTACTATGATAACAGAAACTGTCAGAACAAATGGATGAAAAAGAAAAGCAGTGTTACTCACTTCAGTTCTCACATTCTAAATGTAAATCTGGCCATGATATAAGCAGTAAAATGAACAATGAATCAAAGAAAACCAAAAGAAGAAGAAGAAGAAGGAGAGAAAGGAAAAGGAAGGAAGGGGATAAGGAGGAGAGAAGAAAAAAGAGCTTAAATTGTAGGTACCAGCTGGCATTTGAAAAGCCCCCATTCATGGATTTAACTAACATAACCTACATCAAAGTTAATGCTTGCATTCCATAGAGCCACATCAATAAGAAATAAGTAACTGACGAACTATGGAAGACATTACAACATAAAACTTGGAAATGTATTTTGACCAGTACCATACAACTAAATTCCCCAAATAGCCCTAAAATGTGGGTGTACAATTTGCTGCGATCAGATCTGCAGAGCAAGAAAGGAATTAGTCAGAATTAAGTCTTTCTCTGCACCTTTGTGCACCTTCTATCAGCAGCATGCTTAGTGAAAAGAATCATCAATATTACAATTGTGGTTCAACAAAGAATAATTACCTAGGAAATACATTAAATGGTTTTGTTCGTCTGAAAATACTTTTCCTTTCAGACAAGCTGTTTTTTCACCCTGGATTGAGAATTTTAGTGATTGCCTTTGAAAGCTTTACAATCCTAATAGTGCCATTGTAATAAATCATTGTACATCTGCATATGATTCTTTTCTAATAATCTTTAATCTCATATTCAAATAGTTGCATTACAGGATGGTAAGTCTAAATGAATATACAGCACAATGCTGTCATCAAATGCCAATGCAACATGATTAACCATGAATTATTGGTAATGAGGTTGTCTTTGATTTTTTACCAGTTCAACTTACAAAGAATGAAAAAAACAAGACAACTTATTGTAAGCAAGAGAAAAAACACAACAGCTGAGAATTCCTCCATGGGAAAATTGAAAAATATATCATCAATCAAAGGAATTTGCTATCTATAGTATTATCTATATCATTTTAATGATGAACAGTTCACTTACCTAAAATCTGTAACAAAAGGTATATGCAGACAGACTGTAACAATGACCTTTTTTTTAAAGTCATCTCAGTGAAGGAAGATTGATGCAGTGCCACTGTGATGTAGGTTGTTTATATTTCTCATGCCTAGCCACTTATGATAGTAAAAATATTTTGAACTCTACACATTAGGTTATTATTTTTACAATGAAATAATTGCTAGGATCATTAACATTGCCATAACAAGATTTTGCATGTAAAACCTCTAACTTCAAAGTTTTTAACTCTCCAGTCATGTTTCTAAGTAAGATTTCTTTGAGAGAATAATAATACATTAAGGCAAACTTCTGCATTTTTCTTAAATACAGAGGATCTGGATATCAAATATAATAACAGGTGTTCTTGGAACCAAAACAAAATTAGAAAATTCTAATTTTCTTATAGTACTTATTGAAACAAATACTAATTTAACATAGTATAGGTGAAATCTATTATTAGACACTTGGAAAATTACATTGTCTTTTGAAAGATTTTAAGAACATTCAAAAAAATGTATTTCTTACAGGTGATTTTTCTGAGTTCTTGTTAATTCATTATTCTTATGCTTGGACCGCAATTACTATTTATTACAAATAAGTAGAGCTGGTTTATAAAAAAAGAAATAAAGCCAGTTCCCATTTGCTAACTTCAGTTTACTTACTTAAAAAAGATTAGCCTAACAAAAAGTAGACACATAACCCTTTTGTTTAATTTATCTCTTTTCTGTTCACACCCTTAAATCCTTCCTGCTACTTCAAAACAGCAGAGGTGGCTTTAAAGGAACTGGGGAAAGAAAGGAACATAGAGCTTTATAAGGGAAGAAAACATTTGCTTGACTTTCTTAGGGTCTGTGCCTGGGTCTGAAAAGTGAACTGGTAAAAACAGATGAACAGGAGAAAAGTATACACACTTAGATGAGCTAATGTGACCGGAGAGTCTTTGTAAGGAAATTAAGACCAAAAGAACAATTTAGATCTGTGTATTTTTATGCTAGGTTTTTTGATGAAGTGTGGACAGTCATGAAGGAATATGATAGACTGAGTAGTATGAAATAATTATAGTAAATTGGGGGAAACTTGGCAAGGCCTGTTTCTTAAGATTCTTTATGGCATCTCTGTGGAGACAAGGATGTTCCTTTTCTCTGGTAATTGGTAGGGAGCACCTATGACACAAGGATTTTATGATCTGTTTCCAGGAAGACGAGTCAGGGATGGGAGGGGATAAGAGTAACTTAACTGTTTCTGCCCTTTTCTCAAACTCTATGCCAAAGTGCCATAATTTGGGGTAGTAGATCCTGAAGCCCATCTACATCCCATCTCACCTCTCCCCTCATTCTTTCTTGTCCTGATGAAAAAAAAAGGGAAGGTTCATTGGCAAATCAAAGGGTCACCTTGACTTTTCCAAGCTTAACAGTAAAGGCAGAATCTGCTGATCATGAGCCTGTAACACTTACCTCCAGCCTTGTCCCTCTGACTTACACCGACCCCTTTGTATCTCCTGCTCTTCGGCCACCTTACAGCCAGCACTATATTAAATTGTTTTGCTAAACATAATATATGGCCTATCTTGTTTGTTTCTTTTTAAACCAGGTGAGATTCTAAGAACATTTCAAGTCAAATATGAAGAAATGTTTTTTTTTTTTCTTTTTAATAGTCTTTGGCATACATAGAATCTACTTTCTCTCTTGTCAGAGAAAAATTTCACTGGATGGGTTAAAATGTAAGGAAAACTTTTTTGCAACTGTTGCAATAAGGAAGAGACAGTCTGAAAAGGGGAGAGAAAGTGAACTCATCTCCTTTGAAACAAGTTGGGAGAGTTTTTAAGTACTGGGATGAGCTAGAATTTAAAGTACTGGAGGATATAGGTGTTTGGAAGAAAGGTCAGTGTGACTAGTCCATCTGTGTTGGCTAATTGGTGCTTATGCAAGTTAGACTCCTCTCTTCCTATCCTATCGACCCAAAAAGATAAAGGTGCATCTTTTTTTAAATTACATTTTAAAGGGATAGCTTCCAGGTCTTTGAGAAAGATATCTTTGGCTTGGAAAACTGGCAAGAGTCCGGCAGAAAATTTACATCTCAAAAGAGCCAAGAAAGAACTTACAATTGGAAATTTTCTAAAGTAAGTACTCTACCAAAAAGCGAGATCAGAGGCCTCTGTAGTTGAGGTGTGTGTTAGGGTGGGAGACAACTTATGTTTAGTTAAGGAAGTAAGATCTGAAGTTACTGCACCCATAATGAACTATGAAATAAGAACCCATCTAAGGAGAGTTGAAGAAGGGAAGGAGAAAGTGAATCCTAGATCAATTTTTTGATTATTTATGTAGCAATAACTGAAATCATTCTCCTCTGGACTTCATTAATGTGAAGCAATAAACTCCACTTTGCTTTTGGGTTTGGATTTTCTGTCCCACAAAACTAAAAGACACCTAATTTATGTCCACTATTCATGTATACAGTCTCATGTAATGTTACACTACTGTGTTATGTCTTTATCACACCACAACTCTGTTGCTTCTGAGAATAAAAAAATAAAAAGATCAAAATATATGAAAAGAAACATTTCTCTTCTTTCCATTTTTTGGAGATTGATTTAAGCTTAAAGTAAATATCCCAAATGCAGTAGAGATAATGTTTCACATGTTTATGCAAAGCTGTGTCCATTGCCCTCTCTGGATTCAAGATCATGCTCAGAAGCTTACCAATGGATAAGAAATAAGCCCATTGAAATGTATTACCAAAGTATAGACCAGTTACCACTAGAAAAAAAAACAAAACAACTTTGGTTACATTCAAATCAAGTAAACATTTAAAGATTTCCCCCCAAAATTTAAAGATTTCCTTTACTTTTATAAATGCAACCACTATGAGCATTTATTACCACTGTGCAAAGTTAACTCCTAAATCCAGGTCAGTGTAGGCACTGTTTTTCTTGGTTATAAATGTAAAACAGTATAGAATTTGACATACATTTAATGAACATAATAACATCTCATACAAGAGTTATTAAACGTACTTTGTGATCACAGGAAAATAAGAATATTTTACTGATTATAATGTAAAATATTCAGTGTCAGAGTGAACAGCACAATGAATAACAAATGGAAAAGCATCTTCTGTTGTAGATGAATAACAGAGGCTCAGGGAATGTCTTTAGTTTGGTTAACAAGAAAAGGCAAATTGGGCAAATTGTTAAATTCTGAATTAACAGAAAATGAAGGGCTCTGGGAGAAATGTAGTCTGTGGTACAATTAAATCAAGCTGTTCTGAAAAGTGATTTAGGAAAGGAAGTATCTTGGTTGTTATTAGATCAAATTGATGAGCAACTATAGTCAATTTTATAAACATACAAACAATTGTATTTATTCAGTTATATAATTAGTGCCTACCATATGCCATATTTTAGACATGAGGGACACAGTAATGGACATAACCTGAAGTGTGTACCTCCATGGAATTGCATGCTAGGGAAGGGCTATAGAAAATTAAAAAAATAAAAAATAAGTGTATGTTACATAGTAATAAGTAATACGAAAAAAAATAAGATAAAAAATAGGGAATGGAACAGAGTAATACTTTATTTGGATTAGATGATCAGCAAAGATTTCAAAGCAGCTAAATTTGAGGGAAATCCAAATACTTAAGGGAGAAGGATATGTGGATCCTGAGGGTAGGAAATCCAGATCGAGACAGCAGCAAGTGTTAGAAGCGTGAGATGCTTCCATAATCACAAGAAGGCCAATGTAGCCCTGTGGACTGACAGGGAAGAGTGGCAGCACATCAAACTGGAGTGGGACCCAAGAGCCAGGCTACGTGGTGCCCTTGTTGGTTTCTGTATCTGTCACCCACTACTTCTCTAGGCATTCAGGCCCTTCCCTGTAGAAGAGTTGATGATTTCTATCATTAGGTGGAAGATGGTGTAATGTCTTTGGGTACCAACCCTGCTGGGTGATTGTTAGGCAATGTTGGTGATAGATGGTGTTTTTTCTAGTAATTTTCCAGTCTTACTCTGTTCAGAATCTTCCTTTCTCAGCCTCCCAGCCTTGTGGATTCTTTAATGTACTCTAGAGGTCAAGAAAATTCAATACAGTAAGTCCCCACAATCCACAATTTCCCTTTCCAGATACCCTCTGTCAACCATGGTCTGGAAGCAGATAACCCTTCTAATGTTTAGTCAGAAATCAATAGTAGCCTAATACAAAGTCCAATGCCAGATCATTCACCTCACTTCATCTCATCATGTAAGCATTTTATCATCTCACATAATCATGAGAAGAAGACAGGTGACTTTAGTACAATAAGACATTTTGAGGATCAAATCCACTTGTTTTATTATAGTATATTGTTATCAATTGTTCTATTTTACTATTCCTTATTATTGTTAATCTCTTACTGTGCCTAATTTATAAATTAAACTTTATCATAAACACAGGGAAAAACATATATCTACAGAGAGAGAGAGAGAGAGAGAGTTTGGTACTATCCATGGTTTCAGGCATTACTGGGGGTGTTGGAATGTATCTTCCCCCAGATAAGGGGGCACTAATGTGTATAAGCTACCAGGGGCTTTTTGACTCTAGTAGGTGAGAGTTTGTGGCCCTGATATCCTGCTGGGTCTTGGTAATCCCTTTCCCACAAACAGCAAGGAACTGTGTCTAGGTTTCTAAGCTGAGAATGGCAGAACTCTGATGATGCAGCTCAGACAAGTAGTTGTAGTGCAGGGAACTTCTTAGCACTATGAAAGAATTATTGCCATGTGTTTATAAAAATTTCTGGAAGAATGCTTTACAGACATAAGCTTAATAAATATGAGATGACTGACAAAAGTTATCCCTAGCTGTTTTTGCAGAGGCAAAATTTTTCATTGCATAACCATTATTATTTTTTTGCAATTTAAAAAATAAATCCCATGCATTAACTTTATAACAAAAAATAACTCAGATTATAAAGTGCTGATTAAATGCAATACTGAATATCCCTCAAAATGAAACCAATCTCAACTGTTGATAGTAAGAGCAAAAATATGTGGGCTTTAAGTCATATAGTGATGTGTTAAACAAATTTGTAGTGTTAATGTGTTAATTCTAAGCAGCTTAAATAGAACACAATAACATAACAGTGTCTGCTGATATTTTGTAAAAATGTTTGTTACACAAGTTTGCAATGCACAATTAAGTCAAATAAATCAAGATGAAACACATAACTCATAATTTTTTTCAAAGGAACATAAAACTATCTCTACTTTTATTTTCTTTATTAAGCTTATGCCTATAAAGTCATCATATTGTATGTTATAAATTCTGTAAATTTAAATGTAACTATTTGAATCAAGAGCTTTATATTTAAAAAATAAGAACAAACAAGGGGAGTTGCAAACATTTCTCAAAGTTTCTATGGGAAGACTTTTCTGTAGTAGGAAAAATCAATATAAACTGGTAATTTTTGCATGCTAAGTGACCTATAAATTTCCATATTCCTCAGAGTAAGGCAGTGAAGTCAGGGATGTACACCTCCTACAATAATTTCAACGCCTTCTTTTTTGTTTGAAACTCCATATTCTCTTGCCTCCTTTCATCATTCTTCATATATCTTTCTTGTATTCTCTCTCTTCTCCTTTGAATCCATCCCACGAGTGTAAGACGTGTCCCTGACTCCAATAAAATACTCCTTTGACTTGCATACCTTCCACCCAATATTCCTGTCTGCGTCAGAGAAAATACTCTTGAAATAATTATCTAGACTTTTTCTCCACATTCTTTTCCTCCCTGAATGCTCTTCTCAAGAGTACTAATGATATAATCTGAGAGTTTATTTTTCCCATCACCTTGGAAGTTTCCTGTTTTTTGGCTTTTCTAAGACAATACTCTTCTCATTTTTCTCCTTCCTAAAATGCTTCTCTTCCTCAGTCCCTTTGCTAGCTCCCTCCACTTTGCTCAACCTATAAATACTAGAAAGGTTGCTATTGGGTCAGCTTCTCTTCTTTACTTGCTCTATTCCAGTATCACAATACCTTCTTATGGAGATCAATGCCATCTAACCCACTGTAGAGACAGATTTCATCCTAAATGTCTCCTCAAATATTTGTTTTGTTATTTCCACTTTTGCTATGCCGGGCATCTCAAACGCAACCATAACCATTTTCCTGTGTTCCAACTGGTCTCTCTCCTAGCATAAGGTGCCTGTCTCTGCCCTGTAGCTGGCACACAAAAATACCACCTTGTTCTCCTCATTCCTTATACCTCCTCATTCCTCACAGGCCCTCCAACAACAAGATGGCTTTACCTTTAAATACAACTCAGCTCTTTGTATTTTCTTGACTCTCTCTACTCATTCTAGTCTCCCTCACCTCTGTAACCCCAGGTGCCCCTCCCCAATCAGCTCTCCATACAGCAGGCATGGGAAACCTTAAGAAATGGAAATAAGTATATGATTCTTCTGTACTTAAAATCTTGTAAAGCTCTCCCATGTATCATAGTATAAAATTCAAACTGTTTCTCTTGACCCATAAGATTTCACATGATCTGTTGGTTGCTTACTTCACTGGCCTTGTGTCCTTTTCTCCATCATCAACTAATTCCTGTTATGGTGTCTGCCTTTTGGTTCTCATACATGTCAACCTGTTTCTTCCTTGTATCCTATATCTTTACTATACCATTCTTTACCCAAAATGCTCTTCCTGAAGCATCCTAGAAAGCTCTACACAGCTATCTCTTTTCATTTAGTCTAAAGCACCCTAAAGTGTCTTTACCTGACAACCCAACTTAAACCAGCTTCCCCTAGATGGCATCATATCACCTACTCACAAATTCATGCCCTTACTGACAAAGAAGGTGAAAACCTATGATGAAAATTGAGAGATGTGAAAAAGTTAATTTTCTACAATCTTAAAGTCCTTGAGTCTTTCAGCAGTGCAGACACATCAGCCTTTCTTTGCTATTTTGTTTTCATCTTAATATTGTCCCCATTTTAAGGTTGACAGACTTTTTTTGTGTTGCTTGAGAATGGCACCATATTCAAGTGAAATTAGTCTGACTTTCTTAAATCCTAAGTAAATGACCTGAATAGCTATCTAGCACACAGAAGGAATCTTATGATAAATTTTGATTTTGCATTCACGTCAAATTAAGTATGCTCCTCTTTATCTTGTCAAAATCCAACTTCATATGAAGCAACAAGAAACAGAGTGATGTTATGAAATAGATGATTCATATCATATCATGAATAAATACCTCTTAATTTCACCTTTGCAAAATATGTATTTTCTACAGAAGCTGACGTTTGAGTTTGGCATTACTCTAATACATCTTTCTATGAGTTTGATCCAAGAATCAGATTTGCCTTTTTACTGTCCATCCCAAGTGACACTTAGGGTAATGAGTATGAAAATGAATGAATTGTAGTTAGGAAATAATAATGACACTAACAGAAATTTTGGTAAAAAAGTTTTAAAGAGGTGTGCTTAGTGGTTTACCAATACTATTGCAATTAAGGAATGTATGCCATTCTTAACGTCTCCAGTTCCTACATGTGTGGTAATGGTCATATTGTCAGTCATAATGGTTACTACCCTTTGGAGAGAGGGACAGCTCTGTGATTCAAGACTGACCACTGTGGCACACAAATGTGTGTGTGTGTGTGTGTGTGTGTGTATTTATAGTTATATCTATACTTATGTTTACACATGCATTCAAACATATATGCACATACATAATACATGAAGCACACATATATAATCTAGAAAAGAGAAGAAATTGGCAAATAGTAAACAAGAACCATGTATCTCTGGAGGTGTCAGTGCCATTTTAGCAACAAATGGAGCAAGCCTACTAAAAAGGCCAGTCAACAGAGAAGCAAGCAGCTCCAGGAGACAGTAAGGATGGCAAGGTCATTAACATTCCATGTCATTGATATTTTTCAGCCCCTGGCTTCACCTGTGTGGAAGGCTAAACAACTTACCCTTTTGAATGCCCCATTAGGAGTCAATATATCAGCTCCTCAGAAAAGCCCTAACTGATTGAAGATGTTTGTGCTTACATTCTTCTATTGGTGTCATGTAATTAAATTCCCTTTATAATTGTTTCCTTCAATATTTAAAATAGGATCCATATATATATATATATAAACAACTGACTTATGCTGAGAACATTCTACGTGCAGATCTGGTTAGGTATTTTGTAGATTTGTTTCATAGAGTCTTCATGTAGCCATGTGATTATTGTCATCTCCATTTTATAAATTAAGTAACTAAGTCTTAGGGAGTTAAAGATACTTATCAAGGTCAGACAGCTTTTAAATAGTATGTCTCCAATCTGTGTGTCTCAGAACTAAGTTAAACTTCCTCCTTATAGCACATGCAAAGCATATTTGTACTACTAGAAGGAGATAATTACATACATCTCCATTTATCCAAAATATTTATAGTTAAGCAGAACTGATACTAACATCTAAAAGCCTTCCAGAATAAATTATCCTCAAATGGGTACATTAATGATTCAAATATAAAACCTGCTATAAAAGAAAGAAGACCAATTCGTAAACTACTTTTCAAAGGTAAAAACATCCTTCTTATTATAGAAAGTATTAAATTTTAAAGTTCTCATAAATATTTAAAAGTCATTAAGTTAAAAGAATTTCTTAACTCTTTAAGCAAATTGAAGAAATGTCTCAGACATAATTGGTTGAAACAAATAACATAAGAAATTATAAAGGGTTAAATATTTAATTCATAAATGGAATAGCATTTTTTAAAAGACCCATTTAAATAACATATACATTTTAATGAATTTGTCTTTCAAAGCATATGAAATTCATTCCAACAAAAATATAAAAATCATACCATCTCTCATGAGAAAAATTCATGTGAAATTAGAAATGTACATATACAATAGAAATCACTTAATTTCATCATCTCTGAAATAAAATTACATTAAAATAAGACAGTTTCATAAAAGACTTCATCTAAGCCTATACTTTGCACAGGCATCAAACAATATCCTACAAATGACAGAAGCATGATGAGGTTGCCATGAGAAATTAACCATATTGTTTTTTAAAACAATACCATTTTGTAACAAACACATGTTAATTTTAAAGAAGAGATAGCTATTTGGAAATGTAATGGAATAGCCCAATTCCCTACAGATATCTCTTTATTTTAGCAATCAAGATAGGAATGGAATATTCATTTCTTAAGGAATCCCATGGCAAATAGCATTTAAATTATAAAAGCCACTCCCTGTTCAATAAATTATATTGGGAAAGCTGGATATCCATGTGTAAAAAAATGAACCGGGACTTTCATCTTACACCTTACACAAAAATCAATTCAAAATGGATTAAAAATTTGAAGACCTAAAACCATAAAAGCCCTAGAAGGAAACATAAGGGGTAAGTTCCTCTATATTCGTTGTGTAATGACTTTTTGGATTTGACAATAAATACAAAGGCAACAAAAGCAAAAGTAACAAATGGGACTACACCCAACCTGGAGTTGATACTATATTGTATAAATGAAATTTGCTAAGAGTGTAGAATTTGTAGTTTTGCCAAAAAAAAAAAAAAAAGGAAAGAAACAAAATGTAAATATGTGAGCTGATGGATGTGCTGATGAACTCTATGGTAAGAATTCTTTCACAAGGTATATATGCTTATCAAATCATCTCTTATACATTCTAAATATATTACAATTTTATTTGTCAATTATATTCCTCAAGGCTGGAAAAAAATAAAAACCACTCTCTGATACAGTTACTAGTCTTCTTTTAAATGAAAGCACGTATAACAAACAAAATCTAAGCAAATTTCATTTATATGAAAAAGTGCTCAAGTTCCATGTAGAGGAAGGTATAACAGTTGTGGCACAAGTCAGATCCTTTTTGAACACTTTTATCACCACGGTATATAGGGCTTCTTTGGGCAAATTATTTTACATCTCTGTGCCTCAGTTTGCTTATTTATCAAATAAAGATAGCCATAGTCCTTACCATAAAATGATGCCGTGAAGATAATTCGATAAAATACATGGACAGCTTTTAGCTAGACCTAGAATATTGTTCTTGTTTAGTAAATATTCACTATTACTCTCATTATAATATAAACAAATGGATATGAACATGGACTAGAGAATTAATAAAGTGAATGACAATTATACATTACCTTCAAACTTCTTTAAACATTCAGAAATATACGTGTTGCCAATATAGAAAATGATACTCAGTGATTTTTCCATCTTCATGTTTTTGAGGCTGATTGCCTGATAATCATGATTTATGTCCATCATTGTAAAATTTACAGCGGAGTATTTTTAGACTCCCCCTCTCTGAATTATTTATTTCCGTAATTTACAGTTTAGGCAATATACTGTGTCAACCATTGTGGCATGTTTTATTTTTCAAAAGTACTTGCTTCTCCTCTCTGGCATCAAGCTTGGACAGATGATTTGCTTTGGCCCATGCAATGTGTTTCTTGTGAGCAGAAACTTTAGAGCCAGCACATCGTTTGCCAAATTCTCCTATTCCTCTGTCATGAGATTATTTGCCAAGTTCTCTTATTCCTCTGTCATGAGAACAATGTTCCAGCCAGAGGCTTCCTTCTCAGCCGGGCTCCAAGAGTGTAAATGACATAGAGCAAAACTGAAGTTGACCCATTCTGGATATTTAGAAATAAACTATTGTAAGTGACTATGATTTTTTGATGAGCTGCATTGTAATATAATCTAGCTAGCACTTACTGAAGCAATTATGTCTATTCAATTTTCCCTTTTACCTAAACATCATTCTTCATTGTTGCTCACGGTCTGGCATCCACCTTGTAACTAGCAGTGCATAGTAGACAATGACAGAGAAAATGCTCTGTGTAGTAAGAGAAAAAACAGGAACCGAGAGTATACCAAAAGTCAAAAGAAGTCAAGTGATCAAATCCCCAAATGCCTGCAGATCACTTTCTGAGCCCAATTCAGTTAAACATGTCAAGGACCTGCACTGTGGCAGGGACTTGGTGAGCTGTGAGGAAGCAGAGGAATAACAGTTCTTCCCCAAGGTTCTTCCAGCTTAGGGAGAAAGGCAACCTTGTAAACCAGAGTGAAGGATGCCATGCTAAAGCCCGAGCTCAGGGTCAGGGAAAGCACAGTGAAGGAAATCGTCAGCATACAGACGGCAGCCAAAGGAGATAATGTTGGGATGAATCACAGTGTTAAGTGAGAATGAGATATTCAAACAAGATGGGAGACTGAAAACCACCGCATTTTGGCAACTAGAATGTCCATGGAACCAGAGTGAAATTACTTTCAGGATCGTTCTGGGGGCAATGGTTTGATTTAAGCAGAATGAAAAATAAATGAGCAAGGAAGGAAGTGAAATAAAAAATAAAGCAGCTATATTTTATCCCCTTTTGTGTGATAGTTGATTGTGAAAGAAAAGAAAGACATGATGCTGACAGAAGAGGTAGGTCAGATTTGGGAAGGAAAGTGGAATATTTATGTAAGATTTTGAAAGTAAGGAGAAAAAGCACAGGACAGATGGACCATGGATCCAGAGATGACACCGAATAATGGCATCAAGAGTCCACATCTTGAACAGGAGCCCAGGTAGCTCATGTTTCAAGACTACTGGGAAAGAAATACAAATAGTTGAGGATATAGGTAATGGAGGGTGTGAGTTCTAGAGATTCTATGTTTGACGAGAAACTGATTTTTTTCTGGAAAATTCGATGTAGAGTCATTTCTTGTGTTTAAAGATGGCAGAGATTATGGATGAAAGCTTGAGGTAAATGGTAAAGATTTAAAATGGCTTATCAGCAGAACAGGGGAGGAAATGAACCAATAAAATAATTAATAAATTTATATTAGGACACTGAAAATATTAATTTCCTCACTCTCAAATTCCATCTATAGAAATATATTCTAAAGAAATAAACTGTAACAGAGAAAAAATTCTGAATATATATTTATATGATACAGTTGTTTCTTGAGAAAAATTAGAAATAATCTGTATCTAAAAATATGGAAATGGTTATGAATTTTATGGTACGTACTAAATGGACTATGATATAACGATTACAACTTCTTAGAGTTTACAACTATTAGGAAAAAATACTCGTGATACAATGTTAAGTTTAAAAATCTATCAATAATAAAAGATTTACATTAAAATGTCTTTGGGTAATGGGATATTTATTTATATATGTCTACAGTATTTTATTACATTTTTTATGTATGTTAATTTTCCTACTTTTCTGTGTTTTCATATTTGCAGAGTTTATGATCATGTAAAGTCCAATCATGGCCAGCAGATTTCATGGCTGATGAGGAACCACTTTCTGGCTTTTAGATGGTGGCTTTTTCCTGTGTCCTCACATGGTGGAAGGGACTGGGGAGCTCCATGGAGTCACTTTTATAAGGGCACTAATCCCATTCATGAGGTCTCACCCTCATGATCTAAACTCTTCCCAAAGGCCGCACTTCCTAACACCATCCCATTGGTCACTAGGTTTCAATGTCTGAATGACACAGATATACATTCTATAGCACATTGCTACTATAAGAATACTCCTATTCCCATGCCCCTCCTGCTAAACTGATCTACCCAGCATCATGGTAAAAGGTGTAGAGACTGAGTTCTATTGCAAAAACAATCTGAATATTGGCACTTCCAAATCATACAACTCATATAGAAAAAACAAATTTTGTGATATGGATTTCCCAAATTGAGAGTAATGTAATGCAAACTTCAAAAACTTTCCTAATCTATTAGTAATTTTTTTTAAATCTGAAAAATTATGCCAGAGGGGGAAACTGATTATCTTTCTCTTATCTATATAGATATCTTCAAAAATTATCATTTGAAATAAATATCAATTACATGCCTCCAAAATGTAGAAAAGGGCATTGTAGAGATGCATGATTTTGTGTTTGTATTTCATATTTTTTATTGTAGTAAAGAATACAGAATTTAATTAATGTAAATATATATATTTTTTGATTTGGGGATATTTAGACTATGCATTAACTTTGTAAAATTTATAACATTGAATTTTATCATCTGAAATACAAATGATCTTGACCTAATTTGTATTTATAATTCTTAATTCTCTTTTTCTTATTAAAAGACCCCAACACTGTAAAATGCAGAGACCCCCAAACACCCTGGATATCATCAGTTTGACTCTCTGAATATGTTTCATCATCTGTAGGATGTGGATAATAATAATCATCTCTCTGGGTTATTCAAGAAAGAATTAATTGAGATGGTACATTATATGTGTTCAGCATAGGCTCTGACATAGCAAAATAACAATAAATGTTAGTTTTGTTATCATTATATGTATGTGTAGTTATTGTTTTTAATTACTGATAGATATTTATTTCTCCTATCCAGCCCAACCTCTGTTCGGGAGGATATCTAACATCAAAAATCAAATTGTAACAGTGTCCTGCTAGGAATCCTTGTAGGAAACCCTATTTTCTACAAGTCTCTGAATAGTTCAAATTCAACCTGCCTCTCTAAGTACATCTCTTGAAATCTCAGCCATTTGCAGCCTTCAGAAAAATAAATGTACTTCTACCTGTTAGAGATCAAGGTCATGAACTTTTCCTTTTCCTTGCTTTTCTATGTAGGATTTATTCTTCCTAAAACCTTTTCCCCTATTTTGCAACAATGTAAAGTATTATTAATCCTTTAACAGCAATCTTTAAATGCCACTTTTTATAAATGATGGCAGAATGGATAAGGAGTTTTATTTAACTTTGCATCAATCATATTCCCTAAATGAGAATTCTCGTAAGTGTATGAGAAAACTTATATGACACCATATGAACTAGCAGCTCCACTCCTGCACCAAGAAACTCTCAAAGTATCTGTAGGAGGACATGCTCATTCTAACTGTATTTGAAGAAATCAATCAATTAAATGCACTGGAAGAAAGAAAGAACTTGGAAAGTAAAGGAACACATATGTTCATTTTTATTGTTGAGTAAAAAAGTAAGAAACAAACACAATCTACTACATAAGGTCATTGTGTAAATTATAACACATGTAAAACAAAGGTTTTATTCGTGGACACAAATATTAAATACATTTGAATGAGTAACTATAATAAGGGGAAAAGTAGGGAAGTAACAGTAGTGATATATGTGATTTCTAATGCCCAAAGTCATATCATTACATTTTCTCTCCATTTTCGTTTCTCTTTTTCTCTATCTATGCCGTTGTCTGGGTGGTATAGGCTAATTAGTGAGATCAGTGTTTCTCAAAAGATGATCTTAACAATAATTATGTCACATTCATCTGGGAATGCATGTTATCAAAGCAGACACCTGGGCTGGTTTTCAGAAGTGCTGAATTAGAATTTATTCTAATAGAGCCTCAAAATACATCTTTTGAACAGGCACCTAAGTATTGCTTAGGAAAATACCTTTTGAAAAACACCAGCTTAAACTATGGTGTATATGAAATCAGTCACAAACATCCGGTGGACATAGTTTCTCATGAGATGCAGCCATTTTTGACAGTGATTAAACTTTGCATAGAGTAATTATTCAATAAATGTTTGTGCAAAGAATAAATGAGTGAATAGCATTATTCATACAGGATAAGTTAATGTAACTGAGGCTGCCAGAGAAGGAATATTAAAAATAAAACATAAATAACATTATTCTATACAATTATAAAGTTCTAAGTTCATTTATGAATCAATCAAGGCACAATTAATATGTATTTATAATAAATAAATACATGCAATATATATATACAAATAAATGCATATGAGAATCTTTTCCAACTCTTAACAAAGTAAATTGACAGTGTGCATGATTCCAAAAGATTAACTGCTAGTCTAATGGCATTCATTTTGTCTGCTGCTTATATGCCCCAAATTTGCATTAGTTCTTTTTCTTTTTTTTAGTCCCACTTTTCTTAATGTGCTTGGTAGTCAATCTGGAGTAGTTTTGAGCCAGTCTCTGGAACCATAATCTGCCCAAGACTACATAGGTCATATTCATGGGGGAATTTATGCCAGTTCAGGCAATTTGGAAATGTTCTTTCATTTGAATAACTGTGTTCAAGCACAGGACATGCTAGGATTTGCCATTTTGGCTGCCATCACAATTACCCCTATCAGTGTCTCTGCACAGATGCCGAATGTGGGTAACTATTACTGGCAGGTTATGCTGGCGGCTCATACAAATGAATAATCATTGGCTCATGATCACCTCAACTCCCTAGATCACTGGAATGGCCCAGCTGGGCTGAGCAGGAAATCTAGCTAACGAGAGGGATTGTTCTTTTCTATAGCAATAATGCATAATATTCAGGATTTCACACAGCTGTCTTTTTAAAGGTTTATCCTGAACTTTCAAAATGTGTATGTTTTCATCCTTATCTTATTAATAAAGAAATAATGGCATTATGCACATAGTGTGTGGTTAAAAGAGACAGGAGTTTAAGGTTCTGCAATTCGTACTTAGATGAACATTTTTCCCTGTGATATGCTGTACAATGCTCATGAAAAGCATCAGTCCAGCTGCTTACTGTGAAATTGCCACTCTTGTACCATGCCTGCAATAAAATAAGGAACACAAAGACTGTTATTAAAGCTGAACAGAAATTCTATTTTTGAATGACCTGATCTATATAATAGCAGCTACATAACAAAGTAAACATCATTAGTGAGCTTTTCAGTCTATATTTATATTTTGTTACCTTTCCCCTTCCCATTTCCCTAAGTTTCTGAGGATACGACTTCCTCTTTATATTTAAGTTGTCAGTCTACAGTTTACTGGGCCATAAACATTAAAAGGATATGTGCACTGTATTCAGCTACTGTTATTTCATTCTGAAGAACCAAACAGGAAAGAACAGGGAAAAGGATCATTTAAATGTGTTCACATCAAAAAGAATGAAGTACAATGTTCTCACGCACTGTAAATATGAGGAATTTTCAAAAACAAGAAACAACCATTGCAAAGATGATAAAGTTTTTTTCCCCCTTAAAAACTTGTTAATCTAATCCCTCAGTTCATGGAAAAATAATCACATTTTAAAGAGTTTATTGCAGGACACTTCCAAAGATCTTTTCCTTGGATTTCCAAATACAATTTAAAGGGAGGTTATAATTTTTAGTTAGGAAGTCATTAAGAGTTTTCCTTGAAATTGCTTTCTTTCTAACCAAAGTAGTACTATACTTCTTTCATGACTAATATTATATTACCATCTATAAATTCAGATTTTTATTTTCCTTTCTCAAAGAATGGGTGTTTATGTTGGCCTCCAAGATGTGTCAGTGTGGTGTTTTGTTTTGTTTTGTTTTGTTTTCTTCTACTTTCCCACCTCGATTTGGCATTCTTCCTGTGCTGTACCTTAAATTTCAGAATTCTACTTGCAGCTCTCTTCTCTTATCACTTCACACACTTGGCCCAGGTAATCTCACATAGTAATATTACAATCTATTAACATACTAATAACTTTTTGATCTAAATCTCCAGGCTATTTCACCTGAACTCCAGTCTTCAATAACCAAATGATGACCAATCTTGAAATGCCAATAAAACCCCAACATTCACCTTCATTATTCTCTCCCCATTCTTATTTCTTCTCTGGTGTTCTGTATGTCATTTAAAAACACAGCATTATGCACCCAGGTTAGTCAGGGAAACTTGGGCAAATCTTTCATTCTTCCTAGTCCCTCCTTCTACACATCACCAAATCAAACACCAAGTAAACATGAATCTTCCATAGTTTGGTCTACATTTCAGTTTTGTTTCCTATTAACCTAGTAACACATCACAGCTATGTTGTACCCTACAGTTGTGCAATAACTAAACTGTCTGCCACAGTCCTGGTCCCGTCCAGTCCCTTCCACACAATGCATCCCAAATCATCTTAATTTGATTTTACTATTCCACTACAATGACTCAACACACTGATATCTCCCAATTCTAGTGGCCTTCCTCGATCTGCCTTCTAATCTATTGCTATTCCTGAGTTTACATTCCACACTGCAAACATAATGATCTACTTGCAGTTTCCCTGAGAATCACATTCTTTAGCCTGGCTTTTGTTCTGTGTCTGGAACAGTTTAAGTTTCTCCCTCTCACTCTTCCTTTATCTTATAAAACCTTTGACTGGGGGACACCTCCTGCAAGCTCCTAGCACCATACCCAGACTAAATTAGATGTTTCTTCTAAACTTTCATTTCCCATATCATTCTGGACTTTTGCTATTACATTTAAACAATTTGTTGAAAATTACTGTATTATTTGGCCATCTCACCCATTGGATCTTAATTTCAGTGAGTGAGGGGAAAGTGTATCTGACTGTTTACGTTGGGATCTCCAGCACCTGCTATAGGTCTAGACCTCTGGGATATGCACAATGAATATTTGATTAATATGTATACAAGTAAATGTGGGTTTTTTTCACTTGAAATATCTTTTAATCTAGTAGAGTACTTTCTTATGTTATAAGAGCCTACGGACACTATCTTTAAAAATGAAATAATTAGGCTACATGTCCTTATAGAAGTGACTTCTTGTGGTCATCCTGTGCTGTCTGAAACAATCAGATAGAGATACATAAGTGGCTTGAAAACATATACTATCCCTCCACCGTTATGCAAGGAAAACAAAGGAAGGCAAAATGCTCTGACAGATTAAAGGAAAGAAGGAATTTGGGGATAACTAGATATTTTGATGATATAAAGGCAAACACCTGCAAAGCATAGTGTGCGAAGTAAGAAAACTGATAAATTTAGTTTGATTCAAGTATTAAAGAAATGTAGTCTTATCGTTTTTGAAAATTCCAAGTTTTACAAATAAGTAACTGTATTTACACTCAATATGGCATGATTTTACCAATCATAATATTATCTTATTTAATGTTTAGAATAATCATATGAGACAGAAAGTTATTGACACTATTATATGAATCATAACATTGAAATATAGGGCAAAATCTTGATACAAACCATGAAGTCAGTACATGCGAGGTAAGATTAATACCCAGATTCATAGTTCTTAACTCCATTTGAAATTACAAGCTACATCAGCAAAAGGTTAATTAGAATGTACTCTGTTTCCAGCTAGCCCTAGGCACTGAATTAGACAATTATCTGATTCTCCCCATTGATCATTTATACATCAAAGTCTTCACTTTTTATGATATAATCATGCATAATAATCTAGAAAATATTCCATTTAATGCAGAGTATTAGGTTGTTTTGAAATTCTAGACTATCAACTTTTATTAATATGTCTTTGTCACACAGGTATAGAAGAAAAGCCAGAGCAATCATGGAGCAGACTGAACCTCTGAAATTCTTCAGTAAGCATGTCCACAGACTTACAAGGAGGAATCTGCACAATGAATATTGCCTCTCTTCTCCTGTTTTCAATGCTATAATCTGAGACATTTTTCTAAAACTCAAATAACATTATGCTCATTTCAGGTTAGAAAATGTAAATAGTCTTTCATAACTATGATAGCTATTTTATGTTGCTTATTTTACATCCATTTCCCCCTTCTTGTATGCCAATAATTTCAATTCAGGGTGATTTTGCCTATGGGGGACATTTGACAATATATGGAGACAATTCCGGTTTTCACAACAAGAAGAGAGGGTCTACAGGAATGCTGCTCAGCATCCTCAGATATGGGGCAGTTCTTTATCACAAAGGATTAACTGGACCAAAATGTAAGTAGTGCCAACGTTGTGAAAACTTGCTCTATGCTAATACGTCTATTCCTTTATATCAGTAATGTGCCTAGTCGCAAGATAAAACTCAAATTCACTAAAATTAGCATACAGATATTTTTATAATTTAATCTCTGCCGATATCTTAACATTATTTCTTATCATTCTACCTCCCTTTCCAGAAATATTTACCACTGAAAAAATCACGTATCTATCAGTCAAGGTATAGGATAAGCTGTGTCACCTTGACAAATACCTGTAAAATATTGTTACTCAAGACCATAAAGGCTTATTTCTTATGCTACCTGTCAATGCATGTTAGAAGATGTTCTCATTGTACTCACTGGGGACTCAGGCAGATGGAGGCTCCACCACCTTAAAGAGCTCCCAACCCAAACTGAGGCTTCAGGTTTCCCTGTGGCATGGCAAAGGAGAATGGGACACTGCAGCCTGGCCCCCTTAATTGCTTCTGTCCACTAATTAAACCATGTCATCCCCACTCACATTGGCCACATCCACTTGGCCAACCAAGTCATACAGCCTTATCTAACTTCAAAAGGACATTTTTTTGTGATGAAAAGGAAAGCTAGAACTCTTAGTGAGCACTAGTATTATCTGCCCCTCTACTTTTTCTCTTTATTTCCAGGGCTAACTCAAACTTTACACTGAAGTTTAATTTATTCATTACTTCTTAGAGAAAGCCTTCCTGATGCATTGTTTTCTCAAGACTTGGTTAGGTGCTTCTCCTTGGCCCCCTTATTATACCTTGTACATATACTTTACAGCATTTAACCCTTGTTATTTTGAAAGTCTATTGACTAGCTTCCATCTAGATAATTGGCTCTTAAAGGTAGGGAAGGTGTTTTACTTACTGTTGTATTCATAAGATCTATCATACAGATGATATATTAAATGTTTCTTTACACAAACAAAATGATCGATTTGCCAAAGTATACAGTAATAGGAGATACATGATCATTTGTTTCCTATCAACAGAGAGCCTCTCGTCTCTCCAGGTAACTACTGATAAAATTGACTTAAATCTCTGTCCATATTTCCTCCTTATCCCAGCATGAGGAAATGTGTCTCAGATCACAGTAAATGAGGAATTCATAGCATCATAATGTATAAAATAAAAGCATCACAAAAATCATGTTGTATAGATTATATCTGTTTTAGGATACCCAGGGCAATATTTTTCCTTTAAAAAAAATTCCATTACTAAATAAAGATAAGATAAATTGTTGAGGCTAGTTAAATTCTTGTTCAACCTGGAATTCAAACAACTCAACAGCCTTCATTTTTAACTGCAAACAGCCTTTAGCATACCCTGAAGAACAAAAAAAAAAAAATGATCAGGAAAGCTATAGTGAATCTAATGGGTCTCAAAGAAACCTAAACCTGTTTCAGAAAGACTGAATTTTCTCCCTCTTGAAGGAGAGAGGAAGTATTTACTTCATCACTGAGAAATGTTCACTCTTGCAGAAGATTAACTTTATTCATAAACTGAGACTCTCCACTGAATAAACTTAGCTGTATGATCTCTGTACCAAGAGGAAGGTCTCTTAGTACAGGACTCAGGACTGAAGTTCTTCCCCCAGTCTTGCCAATTCACTCTGATTAAGTAACTAAGATTTCCGGAGCCTTCCTTGTTTTTAGCAGAAAGATGGATTTATGGCTGTCCCATTTACCTCAGTTACTAGCAACAAATAAAGCTGTGTGAATTAGTGTATAACTATAAAACAAATGGATATAAAGGCTTGTGATTATCATTGTTATAGCACAATAGATTAGATTTGGAATCCTACCCATGCAAATTACTTAACCTCCAAAACCTTTTACTCAATGAAAAACATACATATAAATAGAAATTTATAAGGTCACTGGAAAAATTAAATTAAGTATTTATAACTTGGGACAAATATATGTTCAGTAAATGGTAGGTCTTTACAAAATATAATTCCTTGAAATTATAGTACCTTAATAAATTTTCAAAAAATAAACTATAAATGTATAATTTTTTTTTTGTAACTAGATTCAAGGATGTACCAGGAACTAAAAAAGCAGATGAGTTTGCTTCATATGTGGGAACTCTTGAGTATTTCTCTAGAAAAAGTAGAGTAAGCTTTCTTTACCGCCCAAATAATATTATTCTACCATTTAAAAAATCTAAGATAAATATGAATTTAATTTTAAAAGACTAGAGGAATATAAGTATTGTATAATAACTGTGCAATTCAAATACTATTTAAATGAAGGTCAGAACTATTAGGAAAATAAATAAATGGAAGGAAGGAAACAATAGCAATAATGAACAGCACAGATGAAATAAGAATCTGAAAATTTCAAGCTCTGATTCTTACTCTAAAGATCAGAGGTTGGTTGTAATGCGTGTTTCATGATATGCCATGGGAAGCAGTGATACGGTGCTTTTAGAGTGCATGACCTAGAACCCAGCTCTACCACCAAACATCACTAGGCCTAATAATTAACAGAAACTCAGTAAACATGAGCTAACGTTGCTATTGATATCTCTGTGAGTCTTAGGATTTTAAGAGTGCCAATCAACCTACAGATAAGAAAGAGATCTCTGCTGTTTGCTCTCTAAATTTCCATCCTCAAGAAAGTCAGAGTGAGACAAAGAAGAAGATAGAAAGATGAGTGAATCTGCTTGCCTCAACAGGCCTAATGGAACTTGTGTGGGCCTCAATCAAGAGTCAGAGTTCACTGCTGGATTTCAAGATTTTTTCACTAAATGCAGAGCCTGTTCAAAAGTATTCCAGGTCCCCCATGATTGGAGCTACTCAGTAAATATTAAAAAATCAATAAACTGTTAAATTCCTTTACTCTTTCTCTCCTCCACCCAATCCCCATGGACAAAGGGCTGGGTTTCACTGAAGCCTGTTCTGAGAAATCCACAGACTTGGGAGCCATCTTCATTTTCAAAGGTTTTACCTACTGACCTATGTTAAAAAGCTGGGAATATAGCTCATTGTAACTCTGCGGGGAAAATATGTCCCTAGCCCAGGGCAAATTAACTTTGAAACCAAAATCAGTCAAAGGGAGATATAAAATGGGAGAAAACTGTTTATTGCTTACAAGTAGTTGTCCACTTCTGCTCTCCTGTGTCTCTCACGACCTGGCTGCAAAAAGGGACCCCACCCAACCTCTCCGGTCCAGCTATGCCCTCGCTCCCCCTTGTAATTACTTGTTGATACGGAGATGCACTATGGCCAGGTGAGAGATTCTAGAAATATTACAATTTTACCCACATGCATAATATTGTAATATCTTTGTAATGGTGATAGATGGTGACTACATTTATTATTTAATAATGTGTATAATTTAGTAATGTACACAATCAAACAGTAAATTATTCATTTGAAACCAGTATAATATTGCACATAAACTATATTTCAATACAAAAACACTGTTTGAGAAACAACCTGCAAAAATAATGTGTGCAATAGTAGATATGTAATATGTAGAGTAATTAGTAATATGTAGAGTAGTCCTCTCTACTACAATCTAAATATCAACTTCTGTTTTGTACCCTGGGATTTCTCTGGATTAGCTTTTCCATCCTTTGCATTCTATATACTCAGATATCAAACTGGAGATAGTTTACCATCTTATATGATTCTTAATAAAGTAAATGTACTATGGGAGAAATTAAAAGTGAGAAAAATAGGATTGTAGATTATGTATTAATTTGTATCACTTAAGAAAAAAACTATAATAGGGCAAATTGATGTTTTCCCTTCATCTACCATTCCATATTAATTTCAAATTTGGTGAATTATACTACTCAGTAAATTATACATTTTATTCACTATCTTTCTAAAAGATAAAACTAGATTAGGTTTGCAATTTTTTTTTCTCTACAGAGCCAGTTAGTAAACATGACAAATTCTGTAGGCTACATGTAATCTTTGTTGCACATTTATTATCCTTTATTTTGTTTTTGTTTTGTTTTAAATATAAGATACATTCTTACCAAGCAGGTCACACAAAAACAGTCTGCTGCTCAATGTGGCCTCAAAGTTGTGCATTGCTAACTCTTAAATTAGATATCACATGTACTTTAACATAAGCATGCTAAGGGTGAAGGTACAGAATAAGTGGGATGTGTGAAAACGAAGTATTTTGCTTTTGTTCTTTTGAGATGGAAAACAATCCGTGAATAAAAATATTTACTGTGAGGGCTTACATTTACGGTCGTTGAAAATTATACTTCATGATACGTGAATTTATAGACATATTAGAGTAGGCGGCCTCTGTAAGACTGCCCCCAGCGATCCATGCATGGTGGCATTCAAGTTCATCGGCAGTCCTCTCTCCTGGAATGTGGACTGGACTTACTGACTGGCTCCAAAGAATAGAATAATGGAGAAGGGATGGCATGTCAATTCCAAAATTAGGTTATAAATAGACAGTGGCTTCCACTATGGGTACCCTTTCTTGTTTTCTCTGTCAGCTTACTTGATACAGAAAATTCTAGCTGCTGTGCTGTGAACAGCCCTACAGAAAGACCCCGGAGGCAAGGAGCTATGCTTCCAACTAACAGTTATGAAGAACTTGAGGCTTGCCCAAGTGTGGCAGTGGAGCTTTTAATCCAAGTCAAACCCTGAGGTCACTGTAGCCCTCAGATGGCTAATTTTATGTGTAAACTTAGCTGGGCCACGGTACCCAGATTCCTGGTCAAACATTCTGTTTGTTTCTGTGAAGGTGTTTTTTTTTGGGGGAGGGGGAGATTAACATTTAAATTTGGTGGACTTTGAGTAAAACAGATATTCCTTGATAATGTGAGTAGACCTCATCTAATCAACTGAAGGCTGAATAGGACAACGACTGACTTTCCCATACAAGAAAGAATTCTTCCAGCAGACTGTCTTTGGACTCAAACTGCAACTCTTCCTTAAGTTTCCAGCCAAAAAGCCTACCCTGTAGTTTGGACTTACACCTCCACAATCACATGAAACCGTTCCTTAAAGTAAATCTCTTCATAGATAGATAAACAGAGAGATGATGGAAAGATAGATGATAGATTGATAGAGAAATGAACTGTGTTAACAATGTTTCTCTGGAGAACCAGGACTAATTCAAGCCCCATCGGACAGCTTGACTACAGCCTAGGAAGAGACCCTGAGCTACAGACATCCATCCAACTTGCACAGAGAATGTGAGATCATATACTTTCATTGTTTTAATCTTTTAAATTTGGTAGCAATTAGTTACATAGCAATAAATAACTAAGACATATATGTTTATAGCTCATATAACACATATGTGTATATAGATCTGTTTTATTTTTTCTTCTTGTAAAAGCAGCATATCAAAGTATATCTGTCCTTAGTATCTAAAATATGTACATCAAGAACCAGCAATTCAGCTTATTTTTTTTATCAGTCGATTTATGCTTGAAAATCTAGTTACTTTTTGCTGTGAAATTTCTTGTTGCCTTGGAACTGTTGAATGGGGTCTGAAGTAGAAATACAGTGCTGTTTAGTATTCTCTATTGCAAATAACTGCCCCAAACTGAGACTAGCCACCAAGATCAGGCTTACTGAGAAGCAGCCTAACAATCTCTCTTATCCATAATCAGCAGCCTTCTAGTTTATTTATAAAATAATTGAGAAGAGAAAGAAGAGACATTTGTGACAGTCTTGGTATGCTGGCCTCCCAAAGACTTCAAGAGCTCTTTACACTGACCTTCACCAGAAGAACTCAGTGAATTAAAAGACACTAACATTAACAGAACCTCTTGAAGAAATTAGAGGATCTCAGAAAAGGGACACTCGCTTCTTACTCTCTAGGCAGATAACTGAGAGGCCAGCAAATAGTCAAACCTGCTTTTGTCATGAAGCTGAGTAATAAGTATAGTTATAAGTTATACAAATTACATTGACTTAATTCATATAACTTAGTTACATGACTTCAAATTCATGGGTCATATCTCAAAATCTCCTAGGATCCTCAAACACAGAAAGTCAATGAGTAGAGATTTATAAGGGCAGGAGACTTGCTGGAACTGTCTTTACTGGTCAAGAATGCAGGGTCAGCATGCCAAAGAAAAATAAATAAAGTAACTTCCCACATAAGTCTCTCACAGCCTTCAGCAAATATAGAAAAGGAAGCAGTGGATCACCTGGCTTCAAGGGAACAATCATGGAGTGAAGAGAAGCCAGGAGCCATGAAGTTGACGATAGCTCCCAGCAGAGTAGCTCTGTGGCTCTTTCTAAGAGGGCTTTGCAGGAAAAATGACCTTTGATATGAGCACATGGACAGCCCTCTGTGAAAGCATCCTCAGCAAAGGAGGTGACTACGACAGAGACTGCCCAGGAAAACCAAATACACCATTTATATGAAGGATATCTATGGGGTGGGGGTCCTGGAGCTACAAGAAAACAGAAACCAATTGGGCAAACAAAAACAATGCTGCCTCTCCACCAATGAGATGGTAACAGATATGTAAGAGATCTGCCATCTCTCCTGTCCCCTCCTACATACTTAACACAGACAGTGAGGTGAGAGGACAATATATCCTAGAAACAGACCACAGACATTCAGTCTCCAAGGCCTAGCCTGGGAGAAGGAACCCGAAGCACTGAATGAGCTGAAGCTGTCAACTATGAGCTCTGGGCTATAGTGGTTGGAGGTAGCCAGGAAGTTCTTTCTTCTTGGAAACTGAAGTTAAATCAGCCTCAAGAGAAGGACAGGCTAGAAGCAATGTCACTGCTTAATCTAGTGACTACAGTTGGATTTCTTTGACCCTGAAAAGAAACTGGAAATAGCTAAAATTGACCCTTGTCTCTGGCTATAGCTTATATAAAACTGAATACCTCAGAGGGTAGAGGGAAATTGACTCAATCTCTCAGCTGGAACATGGACCAAGCTTCCCAGTGGATCAGGGATTGTATCCACAATATCTTTAATTATACCACAGGGCAGTAGCCTCAGTCACCAAAATGAGAGCTGGTTAAGGACTAAGGTCTATGTGGGATCAAAAGAGGCAAACACATAATTATTAAAGACGGAACGCAAAAAGAGTAGAACACAACAAATCAAAAGCTCTCTCTCTCAAGATGAGCCTGCATATCAAAACCCTATGCAGAAAAACAGAGTTTAGAAGGAACTATATAAACATGAAGTGGATTACTTTGCTCCAGATGACAAGAAAAATAAAATAGAGTATTCTAAAATGGCAGTGTAGAGGAAAGAAACAAAAAAAGAGAACAATATTTACAAAGAAAAATAGGAAATT
Organism: Manis pentadactyla; assembly: GCF_030020395.1. Taxonomy (NCBI): domain Eukaryota; kingdom Metazoa; phylum Chordata; class Mammalia; order Pholidota; family Manidae; genus Manis; species Manis pentadactyla. The sequence goes on from NC_080023.1 coordinate 27,395,366, forward strand.
AGAAACATAAATGATATCACTACAGATGGATATGATAAATAATTAATTAGAAATCATTGAAATGAAAAATTTAATCCCTAACATGTAAAAGTCAATAGCTGTTATCAACTCTGGATGGAAAAACTGCAAATTAGCATTCCTAGTTCTTCAGTTCAGTGCTAGCAAACATACGTTGGTTAATATACGTGGTCATGTCCTCCAGCCTGGTCTCTGTCGGTTACAGAGGGGTTCTTTGGTCTCCATGTGCTGTCCTTATGTGTTAGGTCTGAAATGCTTTAGAATTCAAGCATGGAAAATGGGTTAACTTAAGAGGAGCCTTCCTGAAATCCCAACACTTGCCTGAGTATTATGTGCTTATATATGTATTTGAGTTATTTTTTTTTCTCCCCTTCCCTACACCATATTTCACTTCATTAGTAAGTCTTTGCAAAGGACCAGACCCTCTGTACCTTTGGTGGGCTGGAATAGCACGTGTTAGAACATTTCTGGCAGCTATGTACATTTCTCCTGAGAACTCTGAGGATTAGATATGTCAGTAGTCTGATTGGCCTTTCTGTTTTACAAGTAAAACCACAGGGGACATGACAAAGCTTTGGGTACTGTAGGATCATCACTATTTGGATGGTATAAACCCAGCCACCTTCTGTTAGAAAGGATTCAGTGGAGTTCTTTATTTCTCAGCATTTGACAAATGAGATTTTCTATGAAAACTACTTGGACTTTTTATAGTTTCTGAGCCTTGTTCTCTCGATGTGTTAAAACAAATTCAGAGTATGCAGTGGGTATTCAAGCAAGGGAAAAGAATTCATTGAACTCTGAACACATCAGGGACTCCCCAAAGCTAGCTCCCCTTATTGTGTGCTCTAGGATTTTGTATTCATATCACAAACCTAAGTGGAACATAATGGAAGAGTTCTGGTCCATGCTGGCAGCCAGACAATGGCTTTGTATTCCTAAAATATCTTCACAAACAGAAACCTCCTTACACAAATAGACCCATAGGAGGTGAATATATAGCATGATCATAGATATATTAACTTTTGATATGTACCATTTCCATGCTGCCCTCTGTGCTATCCTAGGGATCCTCCAGCATCTCTCACTTCGCTGGGCCAGCCTGTTTGCCTTCCCCAAGCAAATACCACACCCATACCCCAACTCAACTCACCCATTGCTCAGAAATCACTGTTTGCCCTCAGGCATCAGAGGTCTTAAAACTGCAACTCTAAACCTGAAACTCAGCTTTTTTCTCAGTTTATATTGGACAGTTGGTTCCAATATGCAGCTCTATCATACCTTTGGGTCCAGGACAGGTCTGGCAGGAAGAGAACATAGCTGCCTATGTTTAAACCACAGAAAGCTGTTGAGAGCATTCTGGAATGTGTGTTGTCATCAAGGCAAAGCCTTAAAGCATAAAAAACTTGATGGATGTGAGGGCCTTTGGGAATGGAGATAAAAACCACCTAAAGACTCAGACATAAACCATTTTGGTTTTCATTCACTGACTTTCCCATGAGCATAACTGATGGAACTCAACAAACCCAGGTGCTAAGTTTTATTAGGTGCTTTCCTTTTTGGCTCCTCAGAAATGAATGATAGGGAAAAACATAATAATCAGGGAAAAAGCATAGGTGATGGCAACTTCAAGTAAAAGAGTAAATACAAAAGAGCACTGGAATTTAATTCAAACTATGTAGATTAAATATGTACAACTCAATAAAAGTACACACATCCTTAGTCTCAGGAAATTGGTTCACCACAATCTACTTACTATGTTCTGCCTTATATTTCTCTTTTCTATGACTAATTTATGAACTCAGGACTCACTTTCCTGGGCCCTGTGTAGAAGCTAAGTAAACATACTCTGTGTTTCTCTTTACCCACATTTTCCTATTGTAAGGACAACTGTTATATTGGATTTAAGGCCCATCCTAATGCATGATCTCATCTTAACTTGATCACATCTGCAGAGACATTGTTTCTATATAATGTCACTTTCATAGATTCTGGGTGGATATGAATCTTTCAGGATACTAGTCAACCCAGCACAAATGGTATACAAAAATATTTTGAGCTATTGGAAGTGCAAGTGACCTCCTTTAAATCATTATGACTTACTCTGGTATTTCCTGCACAAGTGTAGGCCTGAGGGATGGACATTTTTAAAACTATAGTACAATGTCTTTGGACAAATATGGAACTACCATAGTGTTATTTTGAGAATCTGTCATCAAAATTAGCACAAGGAGGAGGATGTTCTTTCACAAGGCTTCATAAGTAACCTGTTGACGAAAGAGAAGCAAAAGAAGTTAAAATTACTGGTGTTCCATGGTGACTGAAAGCACCTGAGTAAGAAATACACTTTGGAAACTTACAGAAGCTGTTGAGAAGATTCTGGGAGGGAGTGAAGGGTAGGGAAAGAGCTACGTGTCCATCAGTAGAAGGTGGGTGGAGTAAGGTGATGACAGAGAAAGATGTGTTACAATGAGATGAAAATTATGGACCCAAAGATGAAGAAGATGCATTCCTTGCAGTCTTATTTTTAGAATTAAATTAAAAAAAAAAAAAACCCTGGACATAACACAATGAACAAGAACACTGAAAAGTAGAAAGAAGAAGGCACACTGCCTAGGGTTCTCCATACTTTAGGAACCACATGGTGGTAAAATCCCTGATTTCCTTACTGTCCCACATTCCTGGGCAGAAAACTCTAGAAGCATCTAACCCCAAACTGCCAACCAGGACAGACAATAAAAGCTTCAAATCTGTTCCCCCTAGCCAAGCGACACAGAAAAGAGTGGCTTCATAACAAAACTTTCTTGGCAATATCTACCCTATTTCATCCAAACATGCATGGAAAAAAATCCCCACACCACGTTTTATCAGGGCTGGGTGCGGAGCTGACTTTCTATTTCTCCTACCCACCCTTCATTGAAGCTGGCAGCAACTCCTGACCTCCTGTCTCATATTCAGTGGAAGAAAGTGGTGCTCCTCTTCCTGTCAAGTTGTTGTCAGTCTCCCAGTGTGGCAAGGAGCTGAACCCTAGATGTTGAGCTCCTGCCTCACACTGCAGCAAGAAGGGGTATGGTTGTCTTTTCGCTTCCCTCCTCCCTGGCATTGGCTCAGTGGAGAGCTGAACACAACCCTACTGGATGATAACAGGGCAGTGTGTGCTGATGATCCACTTTCACCAGTACACAACCACCTGAACTTCCTCCCAAGGCAGTGTGAGTCAGATCTCACCAGTCCTGATGAGGTGTTGTTGGTAGCGTCTAGTGGGAAGCTTACCTTCACACACACTCGGTGCTGGCTTGCTGCAACTCAACAGGAAGAATGCCTGCTAAAAAGAGAAAAATAAATAGGATCCAGAGCTTCATGATACAATATCCATTGCTGAGTGGTTTTAATAGTAGAGATAAAGTGCAGAATCAATGAACATGAGGACTTGTTCAGAATTGCCCAATGTGACCAAAGAAAAAAAATAGATCCCCTTCCCCCTGAAAATTAACAGTATCAAGGACTTGGTGTACCTTTATTTTATATTTTTTAAATTTTATTTAGTGTACCTTTGTTTTATTATTTTATGCTTTTGGACTCTGAGAGTGAGAGAAGAGAGAAAGTAGGATTAAAAGAATATCAAAGAAATAATGTCTGAAAACTTGTGAAAGACAAAACTCACAGATTAATGAAGCCAAATAAACCCAAAAAGGATAAATCCAATAAATTTATGCTAGAACACATCATAATTCAACTTCTAAAAATTAAAGACAAACAAAATATCTTGACAGCAACCAGAAACAAATTTTGCATTACTTGTAGGGGAACACTAATGTGTACAAGAGCAGATTTATCATCTTCTTCTAAATGGAAGTAGCAAAATATGTTTTAAATACTAAGATAAAATAACTGTAAACCATGAATTCCATAATAATATTCCTAAATTCCTGAAGATATTCTCTAAGAGAAGAAATAAAGGCATTCTCAAAGGAAAACTAATAATTTGTGGCTTATATAATGGCTAAAGAAAGTTCTCTAAACCAAAAGGAAATGGTAATAGAAGAGATCTTGAAACTTCAGAAAGGAAGGAAGAATATTGAATGGGTAAAAATAGGGGTAAATATAATAAATTTAATGGACTTAGAAATGCCACATTCTTTGCTAATGCAAAAGATATAATTCTCCACTTTAATATTAATGTCCGATTAGTACATGCATGTGTGTATGTGTTTATGTGTTCTTCTTTTTGAAAATTGTAGTATAGTCAAGTGATAACTTAATTCAAACAGTTCAGATTCCATGTAAACATTCAACACAATAAAGTACATTTATCTGGATATAAGTTCTAAATTTTCCAAGCCTTTAAAACACAATCCCAAATAAGAATTTCATGCAAAGATGTTAGAACATCTCTGATATCTTTTCATATTGTTTGCTTCTCTTGAAGTCCTGATCTTCTCAAACATATTTTTTTTAGTAGACTTCTATTTAAATTAGTTCTTACCAAACTCCATCTATCTGATTTTTAATATCCTTCTAAATTATAAATAGAAAATCAATAGTACTAGAGGATAAAGTAGTGCTGGAGATTTCTCGAAGTAGGTATTCTATTCTAGGCAGGAAGAGAAAAGAAAATTCAAATGTAGAAGCAAAGTATCATTACACCATGTCTGTAAATTATTAAAGATGGGAGCACCATATTTTAAAAAGATTTCCATTAGTAGTAACTTATACACAAAATATTTGGTTAATTCTAGGAGTAAGTTCTATAAAAGGGCAGATTTGAGAAAAATGTTTAAAGACTTTAAGGCCCTTCATGTAAGCTCACTATCATAGTATATCTCAAAAACAGAACAAGAAAATCAAACAACATAAAAAAACAGAACAAGCAGATAAATGGAACTGATAAATGCATTGAATAGTAAAAACCCTTATGACCCTGTGAATAGAAATTGTTTCAGACCAATTTCATTTTCTTCAGTGACAGTTAAAAGTCATGCTGATCAAGCCAAAAACAATATGTAATTTATTGTGCTTCAGAGGGGCTTTTGCATATCTGTATGTGTATTTTTTATAAAAGTCTTATATTTTAACTTTTCTATAAAAATGTATTTTATAAAAATACATGACCCTTCATTATTGATTCCCAGGCTTCTAATATCAAAAGGAGAAGGGACCATATGAAGAACTTGAAGATTATTTTCTATTGATTATGAAACTACATACTATAAAAAAAAACCTATTTCAGCAACATTGTGAAATAATTTGCATTTTATTAACTAATATATCTATAACTTTCAAAAAAGCTTTCAATAATAAAATTTCAAAAATATCTAAAACTTTCAAAAATAGGTTATTTTTTCTTAAGAAACTTCAATAATTAAGTGGAAATCTTAATATGAGCCAATAAGGTATTATATATGCTATGATGCAAATATTAATAAGAGAAAAGGTAAGGATAGAGAGATCAATTCCACATGGAAAAGACACAGAGTAGGTGATATGCAGACTGAGACTTAAAAGATAATCATCTGAGAAAGGAAGGCTGAGCATTCTATGTAGAAGAAAAAGTTCACAATGCAAAGTGAATTGAGATATGGAAAAGCAGTTTTATTTTTAAACATTCCATAAGGTGTCCCTATATGAGCTGAAGTTAGGAGAGAAGTCTGGGCTGGAGGTAAATGTTTGAAGTATACCTACATGTTGGTGGTGGCTGAAGCCTTGGGTCATAATGAAATCCCTAGGAGACACTAGGACTTTTTTCCTAAAATGAAAATCCAAGGAAAATGCACATGTTAAAAACAAGCAGAGGAAGAAAAGAAGCTTGCAAAAGAGATTAGTTCCTGGAGTATAAGGTTTAAAGATATGATTTTGGAATCTGATGATACAAAATGCCACTGGAGGAGTATGGAAGCCTAATATTGAGTTAAGTAGTAGTTAACAAAATCTTAAATTATTTGTACTGAGCTTTAAATGATACATAGCATTTATGTATGTTATGTATAAGCATTGTCAATCAAGATAATAATCATCTATTTGAGGACCAACATTCACTCAATATCTTTGGTGATAGAGGTGATTTTTTTTCCCCACTTTTGACGATTGCAGTCATGGAACAAAAAGGAAGATATAATGTATCACATATTCTTTAGAAAGAGAGTTGGAAGTCATTTGAGAGTTCATATTTCATAAAATGGATACATAATTTGTTGCTTGCACAAGAGAAATACAGGAATTAGTTTAATCCATGATCAACGTTTATGACATAAAAACCAAACCAGAAAATTGTGTGCACCATGTCTTTTCCTAGAGTGACTCACATCCTTACCACACACACACACACACAGTAACATTTAAAGAAATTCATGTATCTGCCTATGAAACATATATGTAAATTCTTATCATGAGAATATAAATGGCATTTTTAAATTCTATCAAGACTCATCATCTCAAAAATGCCATTTAAAATATATTAGGATTTCATGTAAGATCCCCTTGAATATATTTAACAGCAACTGCTAAATCTGGGATATGAGAATTTTAAAACATTTTTCCACTCTTTATTTGGTATTTTATTTCCTGTTCTGCTAGACTGCTAACAAATAGCTATGAAAATCATTTTAAGAGTAACTTCAGAACCCAGTTGCTTTTTGATTTATCTCTTTGAATATAGCCCAGAGCTGAAAAGATATATTTTTCTGGTCAGAACAATCCGTTCAGGTAGGATTTGATTGGAGGGATAGTGGAAGATCTTTCCACTGATTAAGCAGAATGTATAAAATCCGTACCGTGGTAGTCTCTTGCCTGAACATAGACATGATTTTGAGGAAATGGAGCTGAAATGCACAAATGTGGTAGAAACACTAGCATACTAATTATGGAGTAAGAATCTCTTTATTTATATGGATGAGTTATATAGTTTCCTGGTTAAATATTTTGGTCAGCCAAACCATCAAAAGTAAGATTTTTGGGGAAAAACGGAGGCATGAATAGTCATGAATGTGGAGCTCTGGGGACTTGAGAATGAAAATCAAGAATTCCAGGAGAAGGGTGTCTGGGTGGCTGGAGGACAGAAGGATGAAAGAGCATCCAAAAGGTTAGGGAAGAGCAACAGATATTAAAGTTTGGATATGGAGGTAATGCTTCTTCCCCTATCTTGAAGTTTCCTTCTCTAATGTTTCCTTCTATCCAAAGGCATCATACTCCTTAGTTCTCTCTGCCACTTACTCACTGCCTCCACCTACTAGGGGGAAGGAATGGCTTACCTGACTTGTGAATTGAAAGGAGAAACTGGTCCTGTGTGCCCAATCCCTACCCCTCTATCTTTTCTCTCTGTGTGCTGAGACTGATAATCACATACACACAAACAGGGAGAATATGGCAAAAGTAGTCAAATGAAGCTATATGAGCATAGCAAGGAAGGCTCCTAAGCATTCCTTAAGTGTCTTGAGAGAGCCATTTAAAGGATGAGTGACTTGCTTTGGCTTTTACTGAGGTAAGGGGTGGGGTTGGGGTGATACTTCCTGTATGAATGCACAGGCTAGGGCAGGCATGGTTCTACTAATGACAAAGAATGGAACATCTGGGCTTTCATATTTTCTTGCCCAGATGTGAAGCAGAAATGGAAACGGGATGGGCAGAGCTTCAACGTTGTTAGCAAACATCAAATGTGGAGACATGCTCTTTATGACATTGCCACAATAGTATATGCTCATGTAGTCTCCACCATGTCTTAAATCCTACAGGGGTTGGCCTTCCTGGTGAGGAATCTAGACCTGGCCCAATACCACTTACAACTGGATTTGTAATGACTGCCTAATTCTGCATTCAGAACAACTGCCTAGGGAAATAAATGAAATAGTTCAAACTCTCCTTTGTTAGTACTTAAGGTTGTGTGTTAATCCCTTTGACAACATCTTTGTCTATTTCTTAATTGGTTCATATTTTTAGCAGAGAAGAGGATGCTAGTTATTGCCTTCAACTGTCTTCCCCTTGGGGGGAAAAATTAAAGAACTTAATCCTAAGAAAAGCTGTAAGTACATATATATAATCAAACAAAATTTCAAATTCAAACTTTACTCTGGGTCTATCCTAAATCTGATATTATAAGTATCTATGTATCTAATAATACTAAAACAGTAAATATGGAAATGAGTATTCCATAAACTTAACCTCAGTTGACACTCACTAAGTATTTCTTAGGTAATATTTTCTCCCACCCCCCATATTATATATGCTAATCATAATACCCCTTTCTTCTTCCCTGCCCTTATCCCTCCCTACCCTCCCATCCTCCCCAGTCCCTTTCCCTTGGGTAACTGTTAGTCCCTTCTTGGATTCTGTGATTCTGCTGCTGTTTTGTTCCTTCAGTTTTTCCTTTGTTCTTATACTCCACAGATGAGTGAAATCATTTGGTATTTGTCTTTCTCCACTTGGCTTATTTCAATGAGCATAATACCCTCTAGCTCCATCCATGTTGTTGCAAATGGTAGGATTTGTTTTCTTCTTATGGCTGAATAATATTCCATTGTGTATATGTACCACAACTTCTTTATCCATTCATCTACTGATGGACACTTAGGTTGCTTCCATTTCTTGGCTATTGTAAATAGTGCTGCGATAAACATAGGGGTGCATATGTCTTTCTGAATCTGACAATTTGTATTCTTCTTTTTTTTATATATCTTTTTTTTCCCGATATATAAATTTTATTTCTACATGCTAGCAATTAACAATCCTAACATGAAATTAAGATAACAATTTCATTCACAATAGCATCAAAAAAGAATAAAATAGATTAAATTTAACAAAAGAACCATAAGACCTGTACACTAACAACTATAGAACACTGCTGACATATTAAATGGAAGGACATTCCACGTATACAGATGAGAAGACTCACTATTGCCAAGATGTTGACTCTCCCCAATTGGTCTATCCAATCAATACAATTCCAGTACAAACCCCAGTAAGCTTTTTAGTAGAAACTGACAAGTTGATCCTAAAATCTATATGGAAATGCAAAAGACTTATAATAGCCAAATAATTTTGAAAAAAATCTAAGTCAGAGAATATGCCACCCAATTTTTTTTTTGAAGAACATTTTGTTTACTAGGCTCTCCTCTACCCCAAGTCCCCACCACAAACCCCATTACAGTCACTGTCCATCAGCATAGTAAGATGTTGTAGAATCACTACTTGCATTCTCTGTGTTGCAAAGCCATCCCCTACCCCCACCCCCCACATTATACATGCTAATAATAATAATACCCCCTTTCTTATTCCCTGCCCTTATCCCTCCCTATGCTCCCATTCTCCCTATTCCCTTTCCCTTTGGTAACTGTTAGTCCATTCTTGGGTTCTGTGATTCTGCTGCTGTTTTGTTCCTTCAGTATTTCTTTTGTTCTTATACTCCACAGATGAGTGAAATCATTTTGTATTTGTCTTTCTCCACTTGGCTTATTTCAATGAGCATAATACCCTCTAGCTCCATCCATGTTGTTACAAATGGTAGGATTTGTTTTCTTCTTATGGATGAATATTATTCCATCGTGTATATGTACCACATCTTCTTTATCCATTCATCTACTGATGGACACTTAGGTTGCTTCCATACCTTGGCTATTGTAAATAGTGCTGTGATAAACATAGGGGTGCATCTGGCTTTCTCAAACTGGAGTGCTGCATCCTTAGGGTAAATTCCTAAAAGTGGAATTCTTGGGTCAAATGGTAAGTCTATTTGGAGCATTTGGAGGAAACTCCATATTGCTTTCCACAATGGTTGAACTAATTTACATTCCCACCAACAGTGCAGGAGGGTTCCCCTTTCTCCACAACCTCGCCAACATTTGTTGTTGTTGGACATTTGGATGGTGGCCATCCTTACTGGTGTGAGGTGATATCTCATTGTGGTTTTAATTTGCATTTCTCTGATAACTAATGATGTGGAGCATCTTTTCATGTGTCTGTTGAATATCTGAATTTCTTCTTCGGAGAACTGTCTGTTCACCTCCTATGTAAATTTGTTAATTGGATTATTTGCTTTTTGTTTGTTGAGGAGCGTGAGCTCTTTATATATTCTGGATGTCAAGCCTTTATCAGATCTGTCATTTACAAATATATTCTCCCATACTGTAAGGTACCTTTTGTTCTATTGATGGTGTCCTTTGCTGTACAGAAGCTTTTCAGCTTGATATAGTCCCACTTGCTCATTTTTGCTTTGTTTTCCTTGCCCAGGGAGATATGATCATGAAGAAGTCGCTAATGTTTATGTTCAAGAGATTTTTGCCTATGTTTTCTTCTAAGAGTTTTATGGTTTCATGACTTACATTCAGATCTTTGATACATTTCGAATTTACTTTTGTGTATGGGGCTAGACATTGGTCCAGTTTCATTCTCTTACATATAGCTGTCCAGTTTTTCCAGCACCATCTGTTGAAGAGACTGTCATTTCCCCATTATATGTCCATGGCTACTTTACTGAATATTAATTGACCATATATGATTGGGTTGATGTCTGGAGTCTCTAGTCTGTTCCACTGGTCTGTGGCTCTGTTCTTGTGCCAGTAAAAAATTGTCTTGATTACTATGGTTTTGTAGTAGAGCTTGAAGTTGGGGAGTGAGATCCCTGCCACTTTAATCTTCTTTCTCAGGATTGCTTTGGCTATTCAGGGTTTTTGGTGTTTCCATATGAATTTTTGAACTACTTGTTCCAGTTCATTGAAGAATGTTGCGAATGTTGCTGGTAATTTGATAGGGATTGCATCCAATCTGTATATTGCTTTGGGCAGGATGGCCATTTTGACTATATTAATTCTTCATAGCCAAGAGCATGGGATGAGTTTCCGTTTGTTAGTGTCCTCTTTAATTTCTCTTAAGAGTGTCTTGTAGTTTTCAAGGTATAGGTCTTTCACTTCTTTGGTTAGGTTTATTCCTAGGTATTTTATTCTTTTTGATGCGATTGTGAATGGAATTGCTTTCCTGATTTCTCATTCTATTGGTTCATTGTTAGTGTATAGGAAAGCTACAGATTTTTGTGTGATAATTTTGTATCCTGCAACTTTGCTGTATTCTGATATCAGTTCTAGTAGTTTTGGAGTGGAGTCTTTAGGGTTTTTTATGTACAGTATCATGTCATCTGCAAATAGTGACAGTTTAACTTCTTCTTTACCAATCTGGATTCCTTGTATTTCTTTGTTTTGTCTAATTGCTGTGTCTAGGACCTCCAGTACTATGTTAAATAACAGTGGGGAGTGTGGGCATCCCTGTCTTGTTCCCGATCGCAGAGGAAAAGCTTTCAGCTTCTCACTCTTCAGTATGATGTTGGCTGTGGGTTTATCATATATGGCCTTTATTATGTTGAGGTACTTTGCCCTCTATACCCATTTTGTTGAGAGTTTTTATCATTAATGGATGTTGAATTTTATCGAATGTTTTTTCAGCATCTATGGAGATGATCATGTGGCTTTTGTCTTTCTTTTTGTTGATGTGGTGGATGATGTTGATGGATTTTCGAATGTACCATCCTTGCATCCCTGGGATGAATCCCACTTGGTCATGGTTTACGATCCTTTTGATGTATTTTTGAATTCGGTTTGCTAATATTTTGTTGAGTATTTCTGCATCTACGTTCATCAGGGATATTGGTCTGTAGTTTTCTTTTTTGATGGGGTCTTTGCCTGGTTTTGGTATTAGGGTGATTTTGGCATCATAGAATGAGTTTGGGAGTATTCTCTCCTCTTCTATTTTTTGGAAAACTTTAAGGAGAATGGGTATTATGTCTTCTCTGTATGTCTGAAAAAATTTTGATGTAAATCCGTCTGGCCTGGGGGTTTTGTTCATGGGTACTTTTTTGATTACCATTACAATTTCTTTGCTTGTAATTGGTTTGTTTAACTTTTGTGTTTCTACCTTGGTCAGTCTTGGAAGGTTGTATTTTTCTAGGAAGTTGTCCATTTCTTCTAGGTTTTCCACCTTGTTAGCATATAGGTTTTCATAGCAGTCTTTAATGATTCTTTGTATTTCTGTGGAGTCTGTCGTGATTTTTCCATTCTCGTTTCTGATTCTGTTGATGTGTGTTGATTCTCTTTTTCTCTTAATAATTTTGGCTAGGGGCTTATCTATTTTGTTTATTTTCTCAAAGAACCAGCTCTTGGTTTCATTGATTTTTTTCTATTTCTTTATTCTTCTCAATTTTGTTTATTTCTTCTCTGATCTTTATTATGTCCCTCCTTCTGCTGACTTTACTCCTCATTTGTTCTTCTTTTTCCAGTTTTGATAATTGTGATATTATACTATTCATTTGGGATTGTTCTTCCTTCTTTAAATATGCCTGGATTGCTATGTACTTTCCTCTTAAGACTGCTTTCGCTGCGTCCCACAGAAGTTGGGGCTTTGTGTTGTTGTTGTCATTTGTTTCCATATATTGCTGGATCTCCATTTTAATTTGATCATTGATCCATTGATTATTTAGGAGCATGTTGTTAAGCCTCCATGTGTTTGTGAGCCTTTTTGTTTTCTTTGTAGAATTTATTTCTAGTTTTATGCCTTTGTGGTCTGAAAAGTTGGTTGGTCGAATTTCAATATTTTGGAATTTAGTGAGGCACTTTTTGTGACCTAGTATGTGGTCTATTCTGGAGAATGTTCCATGTGCACTTGAGAAGAATGTGTATCCTGTTGCTTTTGGATGTAGAGTTCTATAGATATCTATTAGGTCCATCTGTTCTTGTGTGTTGTTCAGTGCCTCCGTGTCCTTACTTATTTTCAGTCTAGTGGATCTATCCTTTGGGGTGAGTGGCGTGTTGAAGTCTCCTAAAATGAATGCATTGCATTGTATTTCCCCCTTTAGTCCTGTTAGTATTTGTTTCACATATGCTGGTGCTGCTGTGTGGGTGCATATATATTTATAATGGTTATATCCTCTTGTTGGACTGAGCGCTTTATCATTATGTAGTGTCCTTCTTTATCTCTTGTTACTTTCTTTGTTTTGAAGTCTATTTTGTCTGATACTAGTACTGCAACCCCTGCTTTCTTCTCTCTGTTGTTTGCCTGAAATATGTTTTTCCATCCCTTGGCTTTTAGTCTGTGCATGTCTTTGGGTTTGAGGTGAGTTTCTTGTAAGCAGCATATAGATGGGTCTTGCTTTTTTATCCATTCTGTTACTCTGTGTCTTTTGATAGGTGCATTCAGTCCATTTACATTTAGGATGACTATTTAAAGATATGTACTTATTCCCATTGCAGGCTTTAGATTCGTGGTTACCAGAGGTTCATGGTTAGCTTCTTTACTACCTTACTGTCTAACTTAGCTCCCTTATTGAGCTGTTATATACAGTGTCTGGAGATTCTTTTATTCTCTCCCTTCTTATTCCTCCTCCTCCATTCTTTATATGTTGTTTGTTTTATTCTGTGCTCTTTCATTTTTCCTTTAACTGCTTTTTGTGGGTAGTTGATTTTATTTTTTGCCTTTAGTTAGTATTTGGTTGGTCTGCTTTCTTTGTTGTGATTTTCTTTTCTCTGGTGACATCTTTTAGTCTTAGGAGTGCTCCTGTCTAGAAAAGTCCCTCTAGAATACCCTGTAGAGGTGGTTTGTGGGAGGCAAATTCCCTCAACTTTTGCTTGTCTGGGAATTGTTTAATCCCTCCATCATATTTAAATGATAATCGTGCTGGATACAGTATCCTTGGTTCAAGGCCCTTCTGTTTCATTGCATTAAATATATCATGCCATTCTCTTCTGTCCTGTAAGGTTTCTGTTGAGAAGTCTGATGATAGCCTGATGGGTTTTCCTTTATAGGTGACTTTTTTCTTCTCTCTAGCTGCCTTTAAAACTCTGTCCTTGTCTTTGATCTTTGCCATTTTAATTATTATTTGTCTTGGTGTTGTCCTCCTTGGGTCCTTTCTGTTGGGAGTTCTGTGTACTTCCGTGGTCTGTTTGATTATTTCCTCCCCCAGTTTGGGAAGTTTTCAGCAATTATTTCTTCAAATACACTTTCTATCCCTTTTTCTTTCTCTTCTTCTTCTGGTACCCCTATAATGTGGATATTGTTCCTTTTGGATTGGTCACACAGTTCTCTTAATATTGTTTCATTCCTGGAGATCCTTTTATCTCTCTCTGTGTCAGCTTCTATGTGTTCCTGTTCTCTGGTTTCTATTCCATCAATGGTCTCTTGCATCTTATACACTCAGCTTATACATCCATCCAGAGTTTGTTTCACTTCTGTAATCTCCCTCTGGACATTTGTAATCTCCCTCTGGACTTCATCCCTTAGCTCTTGCATATTTCTCTGCATCTCCGTCAGCATGTTTATGATTTTTATTTTGACTTATTTTTCAGGAAGACTGGGTAGGGCTGTCTCCTTCTCAGGTGTTGTCTCGGTGATCTTTGTCTGCCTGTAGTTTTACCTTTTCATGGTGATAGGAATAGTTTGCAGAGCTGGGACGAGTGACGGCTGGAAGAACTTCCCTTCTTGTTGGTTTGTGGCCTTCCTCTCCTAGGAGAACAGCGACCTCTAGTGGCTTGTGCTGGACAGCTGTGCACAGATGGGGCTTCTGATTCTTGCCCGGCTGCTATGGAGTTTATCTCCACTGTTGCTGTGGGTGTGGCCTGGCTCAAGTCGCTCCTCTGATATGGTGGAGCCACGTCGGAGGGTAAACGGCTGGGAAGCTGTTTATCTCTTTGAGGGGCCTCTGAGCTGCCCTGTTATCCAGGTGTTTATGGTGCCCAGGGTTCCCCAGATTCCCTGCTGCTGGGCTAAGTGTCCTGGGACGCTTCCGTCCAGTTTTGGGGTCCCTGTCCCTTTAAGACTTCCAAAAAGCACTCGCTTTTCTTTGTCCCCGAGCACCGGCTGCGGGGTCCCACTCACAGGTCTTACTACCCTGTTTCCCTAGTTTTCATCACCCCACGCATGCACTGTGTCTGCGGTCTGGTGTGGATGGCTGGGGCTGGGTGTTTAGCAGTCCTGGGCTCCCTCTCCCTCCCAGAGCTGGGGTGAGGGGCACTCGGGTCCCGCCGGGCTGCGGCTTGTATCTTACCCCCTTCGTGACGCACTGGATTCTCGCAGGTGTGGATGTGGTCTGGCTGTTGTCCTGTGCCTTCTGGTGTCTCTTTTAGGAAGAGTTGTCTTTGTTGTATTTTCAAAAATATATGTGGTTTTGGGAGGTGATTTCCGCTGCTCTACTCATGCTGCCATCTTGGCTCTGCCCTTTCTTAGGTAATTTTAGTCCTGAACATTTTCAGTATGTATAATAAATTTACAAAATGTCTGTGAAAAAGGCAATATCATATTTTTCACTACTTGGAGTGATCAGGGACATGGGGATAATACTCATTTAATGTCTGTTTTTCCCTCTGTAGGATCCGTAGAGCAGCATTTGTTTTACCCATTCAAAGCTATGTCTCCTGCACCCAGTACAATTTTTAAAACATAGTAAGTATTTAATAAAACTTTATTAAGCTATATTAAAATGAAGAAATAAATTAATTATAAAACACATTTCTTAAAATCCTGTGAGTGGAGAATGTATAAAATATATCTTTGTTTAATATCTGTTTATGTGTTTTATTCATTGTTCATTATTTTATCTGTGTATAAAATGTCGGGGCATTATTATATTTGATTGTTTATCTACTATGTAATTTTCTATTGCTGCATAACAAATTACACAAACATAGGGTCTTAAAACAATATACATTTATTATCTCACAGATTCTGTGGATCAGGAGCCTGGGCTTTATTTAACTGGGTCCTATGCTCGGGGTCTTAAAAGAAGCATTCTAGGTACAGCAGGCTGGATTCCTTTCTGGGACTTGGGATCTTCTAAGTTCATGTGGTTATTGGCAGATAACCCAAGATGAGGCTCTCAGTTCCTGCAGACTGTTTACATTTTCATGTGACTCTCTCAGGCTCTCTCACAACATGACAGCTTACTTCAAGGCTAGCAAGAGAATTTCTACTTGTAGTTTGCTATAATAAAGTCTTATATGAGGAAACATGATTATGGTTGTGACTATCCCATTATGTTTCCATATAATATAATCTTATCAAGAGAGTGACATCCTATGTCTTTACCATATTCTATTGATTAGAAGCAAGTCGATGTCACACTCATCGAGAAGATGACACAAGGGCATGACTTTTCTGGGGTCACTTTAGTACATATGTACCACAGCTGGGTAAAAGAGAAGTGTTTGCTAAACAAGAAATTTAGTGGTAAATATTAATATAACTTGTAAAGATACTGAAATCATGTCTTTTCCTGCACAAATAATATATCCAGCAAATCCAGTTGGAAGGCATAAATCCACTACTCTTGCAGGAATATTAGTGGATCACCTTGTCACCTTGTCTGGGAGCATAAAAAATTCATAAATGTTTGGTATATCTACAATGGATGGTCCAAAATTACGAGCTGTTGTTTTTCTTTAGCATTCATATATCTCCCATGGTTGCAGCGTGGAGGTTCAGGAAGATGGATGTATGGATGTTGCAGTCTCAAGTTCAAGGCAGTCTGGAGGCAAAATTCCTTCTCCCTTGGGAGACTTCTGTCATTTTTTTTAAGTTCTTCAACTGAGTTGAGTGAATTGCACCCACATAACAGAGTTAATCAAAGTCTAATGATTTAATGTTCATCACATCTAAACAATACCTTCACAGAAACATCTAAACTGGTGTTTGACCAAAAATCAGGTATTGTGGTCTAGTCAAGTTGACACATAAAATTAACCATGAGAATTATTACAGAACGTTCCTTTACCATTCTTATGCTCAGATAGACTTGCCACCCTTGTCTTTATTGTCCAGGGCAGCAGCAGGTCAACAGCTCTGCTCTCCCAAGCCATCTGCACAAACCACAGTTTACAGTTTTTTGCAGAACTCTCCTTTCATGCTGATTTAGGTGATTTACATGTGTTCATTTAATTGGATGAAGGAAAAGTTCCTAATCCTCTTCTCTCCTCCTACCAATGAAGATATAAAAGGATCTACTTTCTGAAAATATTAATAGGTGGATATAAAAGAAACTAATTGTGCAATAAGGATATCTCAAGGCTTCCTGGTAAAACAAAACACTTCCCTTATAGGGGTGGGTCTATATCGGTGTGACACCGATGCCATAGTACATTTATTGTACTGCACCAGGTGGTTGCTTCCACAGAATACTGATAAGCTGCCATATTCCTTTTTCAAAGGGCTAGTTAAAATATAAGACAAGATTCTTACCACAAAATGGGATTGTGATAACACATCAGAAAAATACATGTTATGAATTGGTATATGTGGTACTAAGTATGTAGTTCCTGATAATTACTAGGTACTTTGAGCCTTTTAATATTTTGTTACTTGACCTAAAATGACTTATAAACATTGTCTTTTATTACTCTCTGAGTTTTATTTCCTGAACTTTTAGTTTTTTAAATTTCCTAGGACTACAGTGAATTGAGACCCCATCTGACTGCACATTACATACATACATACATACTACGCATACATACATACTAGATACATAATCATTAGTCAATATGTCATTCATTTCTCACGACTAGCCTTATATTAGTATTGCAAATTTGTGGATAAAAATAAAATATGTTTTTCATTTGGCACAACGAACAAAACACCTATTTTCCTTGCAACTAAAGAGAATAAAATAAAAAAATAAAATGAAACTCTGAGTCTTGGCTTTGGGAAAGTCCATATTAGCTTTTTAAACCTTGTTCCCTACCAATTGCATAGTCAATACATGAAAAAATATTTTACTTTTCCTTGGTTACAAAGACTAAAACAGGACCCAGAACTAAAGCATACTAAGAGCCTTAAACAAATACAAAATTGTGTAAAGAATTGCCTTACATGGCTGCTCTGAGAATGAATTGATATAATGCACACCAAACCGTCAGACTGAGTAAAACCCAATTATGTTGTTTCCTTCCCAGCTACCAGTTGGATTCAGAGGGAATATCATAGCAGTACTTCCTGCCCCAGTACTCACATACTGCATGTTTAGAGTGTTAATCAGAACTGGTTGATTGAGCTTTCAGTTTTTTAGTACCATACATAACATTTTGAAAGACATATTTCATATAGAAATATCTTTGTTGGAACTTGAGAGCCAATGTAAGAGAGATTATTTTTTTCAAAGGTTGGAGACATGAATCCTCTATAATCAAGAACACCATTACTTGTAGGGACCTCCAAAGAAAATGGTGACTCCAATATGATCAGAGTGACCGCAGTCTTGAAAAATGCTGGTTAATTTCCACAATGGCTTTATGGTAACAGAAGGTAATGAACACAATAAAATGTTCATATCTGGAGAAATTCAAGATACTGTAGCTTTCATACAATTTGATGCCCTGCATGATGGTTTAACAAAAGGATATGGACCATGGTGGTGTTTCTCAATAAGAGCAAAAGACAGAACTCATAAAAATAGTGGAATGACCTATTAGAAGTTCAGAGAGTCAAAAATCATGTTTCATGTCTCAAGATAGGTATCAGGTTCTGAGATAATGGAGATGTCATCCCAAGTCTTCACAGATGTTGAAAGCAAATGCATACACCAACAAAGTGGTCCAGGACAGAGAGAAGAAAAGCAGGTTATATTAGCATTAGCTGTGGGTATTGGAAAATGCAAACATTATTTCCTTCAAATAATTAAAATTTAATATGTAATAATATGACTTGGGATGAAGAAATGGATGGGAAGTAAAAACCAGAAAAAGACAGCTTATTACTATTACTATGATCCCATTTTTTTCTCTAATTCCCAGGATTTGTGGCCTGGGGAAATATGGGTTAAATTAGATCTTTAAGGAAATAAATATATTAATGTGGGATCTAAATTATAGCAATTGATCATTTGCATACACTCAGTTTACTTAATAATTCCTTTTCCATCCCAAGACTTTGTTAAGCAAAGGTGCAGATCCTTACTATTTTCCCTACATCTTTCATTGACAGCATAATATCATAGACAAACCATAATTTTTGTATGATCAAAATACTGAAGTTGGTCATGTAACTGGAATATCAATGTAACTAAATTCTGGGTTATGGAAAAGCATGTGTGCATAAGAATGAACACATTCAAATCTCAGCAGCTAGAGAGGCCTCCTGTCTCTTCTGCTACCTAGTGGGACATCAGAGGCCAGTGTGATCTAAGCTTAGGAAAATGTGAGTCTTGATTTTCTCACCTTTGAAATAGGCATAGTATTATATGTCAGCAGTGGATCCACATTGTTATGGCTTGTGCAGGGCAACTTTACTCTCTCTGGTTACAAATCCCTCTTTCCTCTGCGAGACACATAGAGTTTATTGGAAGTAACCCTCATGGGCTCATGACTTAGGCCTGCCCAGCAACATTTCCCAGTCTTCTTGGCACAGTGACTAGTTCATGAATAGGCATGTGACAAGCTAAGTCCCATCAGGGCCTCTCTGCCTAAGCCTTAAGGATATTTCTTCCCATAGGGCCATTACAATGTCAGAATGAAAGTCATTGCCCACTGTCATGCCCACCATTACAAGAGACTGACAGCAAAGGATCCCTGAAGATATTGTGAACCCTCAATCCAGCAATGTCTGAAGCCAAAACATCCTGGATTTTTCAATTACTTGAACCAACAAATTAATTTTTGTGCCTAAGCTAATTTGAATCGTAAACTATATTGATGGTACTAAGTAATACAATGTCACATCTTGTTACACGAACAAATGTACATTTAGTGGCTCACAAATAAGGTCACTAAGAAAATATTAGTTTCCTCACATGGGATGAAGCTTTGGAAGTGGTAATTTTAAGATGTTCAGAAGAATAGAATATAAAGTGTACTTCTTTAGCCATATAGACCTTCTTGATTTCTTTCAATGCATGCTATGCCAAAGGTGAGTGTATTCGTTTTATGTGAAGAAAAGCAGTTTGTATAGAAGAATATTAGGGTTGGACCTTCCTGCATCACATGTTTCACTGTTTTCTGCTGAAAAATTGTTGAGTGAATAAGGTATATTCACAATCACAAAGAGAGTTCATCAGGCTGTGAAGCATGTTTCTCCAGTGGCTTTGTGGTATTGAGAACAATTTTCAGAGTTCTAGCATGTGTGAGATAAACGAATGACTACATCAGAGAGACTGTAAAAAGGAGTGCAAAAAGGAGAAATAAGAACTAAATTTATCAGCCCCACACTTGCCTTTTTTTTTCTTTCTTTTGATGTTGGTAGAGGAGGGTGGATGTCGATGAGGACAAATGCACTTTTTAAGTGCTCTGTTTCTTGAAATGCATCAAAGAGTCTTAGAAAAAGCAGAAAAAGCCAAATAGACTTCAGGAATGTTTTCTGTTTTCTTTTCTATTAAACACATTGCCATCTATAAAGAAAACAAAAGAACTGGATTAGACCTAAATGATCTCAAAAAAAAAAAAATGAACTGACCGGTAAATGAACAATCTATCATTATTCTACTTGATTATTCTCTTCATGGAAAACAAATACAAGGAAATGGCTGACATTAAGCTCATTTCAAGAGTCACAAAATTATGTTCTCCGATTGTTTATCTTGTGTAGAGGTATGTTTTATGCAATCAATTTCATAAGTTCAAATCAAGAACACAAGAGATGATTCTATTTGATTGACATTCACCAAGGACCTTTTATTGTATGGTAGGCACTGGGTTAGGCTCTGCATGGAAGATAAATTGCGATATAGCCCCTGGTCTCAGGAAGCTCAACAAGAAGTAAATTTAGATAATCTGGGACAAGGAAGTAATTATTCAAGCAACATGTTCTGTTCCAGATGTTCATGTTCAGTATTATTTATTTAGATCACACCATGGAGACCAGATTACCCAACTGGAAGTTTAATAAACATTTAGTTTTCCAAATGTACTCATTATTTTAATCAAGCAGTGGTTTTGGAAAGTAATTTAGTAGTTTAGATATATTTTGACATGATTTTACTTGATCCTGCTCTTTGTGGTAGGGAAACTGCTAGCATAATATTGCCATGGACACCCAGAAAAGAAAGCTTGGTCTGCAGTCTGCTCATTATTTCTAACTCTAAAAAGGAGGACTTGCTTGTAAGCAAGCAGAGAGATTAAAAAAAAAAAAAAAGATTATTCTCCTGCTTTCTTCATATGTGATGCTCTAAAGGTGCGAGTGTTCAAAATACAGGCCTTCATTTTCTAGTGTAGGTTCTTGATGTATAGAGTCATCACTGTCCTGCATTAACACAAACTTATGGGAAAATGAACTGCATATTGCATTTTAATACAAAATTCTCTGTAGCCTCTGGTTCTTTCTGTGTACCTACAAAATTCACCATGATTAGCAGTTCATTTTTCCTACATATGAATGATAATGAAGTATGCAGGTGATGTGAGATTTTCTTTCACCCCACAGAAATCTGGAATTGTATGACCAGTGTCTTATGTCTACTGCCTTTCAATACCTACTTTTTCATCAACCACATTTTGTAACTACTTTTATCTTCTGTGCATGGGATGCAAGTTGAGGGCAGACACTCTGTCCCTTGCTGACACAGCAAAGATAATCAGAGATCAACAGTTCTTTCCATGAATGAGAGAATGGTTGGGCTTGCTGTTCCTAAAATGTCATTTATTAGATGCTGAGGAAAAGGAAACAATCCCTCCATATGCAATTTTTGTAAAGATTTTAAACTTTATTTCTGTATCAAAAAATACTTATATCCATTCTAAAATTTTAAAAATTCTCCTGCATTTGTTTCAGTAATTATTTATTCAATCTAAAAGTGGTAACACTGGGTAGTATCTGATACATAATCTATTCAATGATTTATATGGTCATGTATGCATTTAATTTTGTGTGTGTGTGTGTGTGAAGGCAAAATGATGTATTAAGTTGCCTGCCATGCTCCCATCCATTCTCAGAGAATAAACTCCAGAGATACAGTTTATTTGATCATAGGTAAGTCCTTAACTGAAGCAAACCAATCAGATTCCCTCACCTGCAAAATTGGAAAAGAGATACAATGATACCAGTAATTCTTCATTTTGCAGTTGAAATAGGAAACTCATAGGTCTTGTTTCCCATTTCTTCCCACCTGGGGAAATCAGTATACCTGTCTACAGAGAGCATATAGGCCCGGATCGATCAACACAGGATACTTAGCTGTCTTTTTTCAGAAAGGCTTTCTGGGTTTTGACACTAGACTCTCATAAAGCCTGGTTTCCTCCCTCCCCTTGATTTTCCTGGATACTCTGTGTCCTGCCAACAATCAAAATGTTTTTCTTAAATAGAGCTGTCTTCAATTGTACCATCTTAATAATAATTTTCCAAATTAATTTTAAAAGATACTGATTGAGGACTTATTTTGTATTCTGTATCATAGAATGGTCTAGGTATGTAGAAAATAAATTTTCCCTCAAAGAATTCATTTTATGGTGGTGAAAGTAGACATTCAAATAGGTAACTTGGGTATATGTGTTGCATTATTAAAAATGACATAAAATTTCCTATAGGCAAATCAAAAAGTGCCTAGTAGAGACTGAGATGTGAGGGAAATTAGTAGAATTTCAAGAGAGTATAACTGCACCATGAGTTAAGTGTAGAAATATGGCTAGACTTAATAAGGAATGAATGTAAAAAGGACATTATAGACAGAGGGAATAATAGGACTAGGGACGTGGAGATGTGAAGTCTTACATTTACTTATTCACATTCTGTAGGCCAGCCACTTTGGCAGCAGTAAACAAAATAATAATAATTTCTCCCTCATGATATTTACTTTTGGGAAGGAAGACATATATGTAATATTACATATGCATATATAATATTTAAGATAATATATAGTAAGATATAACACAATACATGAATAAAGCTTAGTATAGTAGTTCTCAAGCTTTAGCATGATATAGAATTACCTGAAAGGCTTGTTTAAACACAGATTGCTGACCTGGCTTGTTTAAACACAGATTGCTGACCTGCATTCCCCATATTCCTGACTCTGTAGGTATGAATAAAGGGCTGAGAATTTTCATTTCTCAGAAATTGTCAGGTGAGGATGATGTTGCTAATCTGGCCATCATACTTTGAGAACCACTGATAATAAGGACTTTGGAGATAAATAAGCCTGGAGTCTTGAAGAGGGTTGTATTGTTAAATTGCATGGTCAGGCAAAGTTTCTTTGAGAAGGTCTGAAGCCTTGGGTACTAAGATCTGTGGATACCTGGGGAAAGGTCACTCTAGACATTTACTTAGTGTGATATGGGAAGTCACTGTTGAGTTTTAAGCAGAGATGTGGCATGGTCTGACATGATCTCTTTGGTGCAGAATTACTCTAGTTGCCCCCATGAGAAAAGATGGAAATGAAAAGATGCAGATAAATGAGACAGTAAGGAATCTATTGCAAGAACAGCATTAGCAAGAATAACAGAGATTTGAACAAAGTGATAGCTGTGGGACTAATGAAGATAGGGTTGGAAAAAAAGGGGAAATATATATTTGAAGGTAGAGGCTTCAGATGAAATAATAGATTGAGTTTGGGATGTGAACAAAGAAAGAGGAGCAACAGCCCTCAGTGTAAGCAGAGTCTGGGGTAGATGCTGCCCTGGATGCCAAAGGAACAAAGTGACACAAAGTAGAGAAACTGAACAGTAAAAAATACGGAGAAGTATGCAGAGTTTAAAGAAAAGTTAAAAACAAAAGGGTTACCATTAGCAGAATTTGGTTTGGAATTGACCAGGGGAAAAAGAAGAAGAAAATTTTTTCATTTCATCTTTTCTGACACAACTGGGCCAGAGGTTCTGACACAACCTCCTGAAGAGAAAACGGTCATTGCTTGAGAGATGAAACCATAGAGTGATTTCGTAGTTCCCATGAAAACATCTGTCTGTTCTGATGAGGCTGAAACTCTTTAGCTCTGTTAATATAAGTTATTTAATGCCTGGAAAGAACATAGTGCTTTGAATACAGGTGCTAAACACAACTAAGAGAAAGAGCTGATTTTCTGAGCTAAGTAAAATAAGTATGAGCATTTTCCAAAAATAACAGGTTCTATCAAGGATTCTTGAGAACAACAGTGTAGTTAGCTTTTTAAAAATGAAAATGATGATGCACTTTGAAGCAGACCTCAAACTACCTGTCTTTAACAGAAAGTCATTATACATTTTCACATAATGCAAAAAAGCAAGTGCTGACTGACATTTCCAACTTGGAAAAGTTAAATAGTATCCTATCAACTGGCAAACAGCAAGTGATTCTTGGTGATGAAAATGATCATGGAATATTATCTATAATATGTGAATCTTTGAAAGGAAGGTGAATTAGTTGGGATACATACAGGAGAAAAACATTTGGGAATGCAAATAGTTCTCTTCAAGATGACTGTTTATGCTGGAATATTAAGTTTCCATTTGTGATAAATGGGAAAACAGATGGCTAAAGAAAAATATTTTGTCAAGTTTGTAACATAAACTACCTAGTTGTAGGAAAAATATCTATTTTATCATTGGAAAGAATAGAAAGTGAGAAATAAACATAAACTGATTTTTCAGGATGGAGTTTCCCTTTGGATTTTGAGCACCCATTAATTTAAATATTTCTCCACAGTTTACCCATTAGTCAATCATGAATATAGTCAACTGATATTTATTGAGCTTCTACTATATTCAGGCACTGTTTTTGTTGCTGTGGGGATATAGAAAGCAGTGAGACATAATTCTAATTTCCAGCTTTTAATTATGCCAGTAAAATTAAGGTATGTACTTAATTAATTCAACAACAAATATTTATTAATCACTTACTCTGTTTACTAGAAATATCTGTATAAATAATACATGGGGATACAAAAATTAGTTAGATACTTCTAAATTAATATGTAAATGGTAGTTCCTATTAATATTTAACAGTGGTTTCCTCTGATGGAGAAAATGGTAGGATGATATAAAATCTACTGCATTTTATTTTACACACTTGTGTTGTTTAATGTTTAACAAAGTGAATGAATTATTTAATTATTTTTATCACTATCATTAATAATGGCAATGACCTTTATTTGTTCTGTGCTTTTTATATGTTAGGCCTTATATGTATTTTCTGTTTAATTGTCAAATCAATTTTGATGAACATACTTAAGAGTAAACTCAATTTATAAATGGGGCAACTGAGGCTTTGGGAAACTAAATACCTTGTCAAAGATTATAGTGAGTGAGAGAAGCACATTTTAACTCTCTATTGACTTCTATTACTCAGTATTTTTCCCTTCTATACACGTGCACAAAATAGACATGTGATAGAGGGAAAAGAGTTTAGATTCAAAGAAAATGGGAGATGTTGTGGGAAAGGCTGGACTTCTGTTTGATTGCCTTAGATCGTGGACTTGTTTCAATAGGGAATCTCAGAACATGCAAGGCACTAGCTAGTGACTAGAGTTTGATTGGAATGTCAAAGTTTTGAATGTGATATTTATGAAATTATATTAACTTATTTCGGATCTTGATAACAGAAAGCCTCAAAAATAAGGTAGAAGAAATGCTTTCAGTTTTATTCTGTAGGCAATGAGGAGTTACTAGTGAATTAATTTGACAGCAGTCTGTCAAATGGACTATAAATGTTAGAGACTGGATAGGAGAAAAGTTAAAGGTATATTGGCTTGTTATAGATCAGTACATCTCAGACTTTAATGTGCATGTGAATTCCTTGTGGGTTTTGTTAAAATTCATATTCTGGTGAAGTGAATCAGAATAGAGTCCCAGAGTCTCCATTTAAATCAATCATCCAGGATATCCCTTTGTTAATAGCCCAGATTACTTATATATAATAAGAGTGGTTCTCAACCCAGGGCATTTTGCCCCTCAGAGGACACGTGGCAATATCTGGAGACAGTTTTGGCTGTCACAGCTGGGGCCAGGGGAGAGGGTGTGCGATTGCTACTGGCACCCTGTGAGAGGAATCCAGACGTGCTGCTAGAGGCCCCGGTCAGGTCCTGGTCATTCTATAATGCACAGCACTGTCCTCGCAACAGCAAGTTACCATCCAAAACATCAGTAGTACCAAGGTTGGGAGACTTTGCACTAAAATCATAACATTTGCAGAAAATCAGTAGTATTTTGTCTCCAGGGAAATGTTGGAAATCTTTGCAGAATTAAAAGTCCTATGTACACGTAGCACAGAGAAAGCATATAGTGGCTCTGTGGCATCTTACTACACTGATGGACAGTGACTGCATTGGGGTACAGGTGGGGGACATGATAATATTTGTAAAAGTAGCAACCACATTGTTTTTTCATGTGAAACCTTCATAAGAGTGTATACCAATCCTACCTTAATATAAATCAATTAATTAATTTAAAAAAATCCTATGTTCTTTCACACAGAAGAGGGACAATAATTTGTCAATTATGATGTATGTGCAATTATTAAAGAAAATTTAATGCCTCTAACTAAATGATCTCAGGCTAATAAGAAACATTAAATTACGTTGCTCCTAACACAACATACCCCCTGTATCTCGATTGTTCTTTTCCTATTTATCTGAAGTTACTACCCTTCCCTTACATTTTTTAAAATTGAGAATAAAACATGGATTATCTGAAAACTATCTCTTCACCAATAAATAGATTAGCCTTTGCAACTACCATTTTTGCTTACTTCTTCTCTCAGTGGAAAAGGTTCTCACCATTATTCTAGTTTTCCATTTCAACATTTACTCCAACTTACTTCAACCAATTAGAGATTTGGTTCTTTTTCTACCTTCTATTCTTGCCTTTTTTTCCATGCTATCATAACCTTGATTTTGTCACAAAGCCAGAGCAATGCCATGATCGTTCAAAGCCAGTCAAGAACAATGCCATTTCCCACTATTTTTAGCTTTCATAAATGGTGTCAATATATATGACCAGTTCTTATTAATATCACTTAATTTGATGTTTGCTGGAGAAGTCTCTGGAAAGATTATTGCAGACCCTGAATAAGGGGGCAGGGATTTGAGTGGCTATCTCCTTCCTGCCTTCAGTGTCAACACAATGGTTAGAGATTCAACAGCCACCTCCCTGTCCTGTGGGAAAAACTCTGGTCTTTCCATCACTGAGCCACTGAGCAAAGAATGAAATCTCCTACTTCAAGAATTCTTGTTGTAGAATTCAAGAAGTACATAAATTAAATCCCAAGACATGATTTCGATTTTTTTTGCAGCAAGGAACAATTTGAACTGATGTACCTGTTCCTCTCCACCTCCTCAGAGTCATGGCTCTTCAGTTTCACCGAACTCCACACAATTTTCTATCATTCCCTTTCTAGTTTCACCTTCCCAAACCTGTGAACATGCTCTACTCTCCTCTACCCAATAAAACAACGTACAGCAAACCAAAACCTGTGTGTGACTATATATGCAGTATTTCCTTTATAATAACATTTATATATATTATATATTTGTACTATAGAATTTATACCTACATATAACTTTGTATATAATATAAAGTACTTCCATTTTTTCTCTAAATATTACTTAAAGTTTAAAGCAGAACATCGCATTTGCTGCAACTTGACAATAAATGAAAACATAGGTGCTTATCTCCCTCTTGATATTTCTTCCTTTTTTCTTCTTTTGAACTGAAAATAAGCTTACCTAAATTTCTGTGCCCTTACCCTGCAATTTAAAACTATATAGTAACAAGCAAATCGTTTTATGAGAAAAAAACATAACAAAACATACATTTTATTTCTTTTTATTATTAAAAGTTATTTTTATAAAATACCTGCAAATGCCACAGTGTATTTTCAAATGCCATGTAGGAATTTAGCTACGTATCTCTTTTTAAGTACCTTTATAAAAGTTGTGCTACAGTGAACAAAAAAGGAGGTTTGAATTCCTCTAATTTGAATTCCATTGTCAAATCTGCTTTTCTAAAATCTATCTTGTCAACATTCTTTCAGCACATTTAAAAAATTACTCAACAATGCTTAGGTGATTGGTAAGGCATTTTCAGAATGCCACTGGTAAATCTGAAACATTCTCTCAGATCCAAAATAGAATAACAAACTTAGCTCCCCGCTGTTGAGAAGCTTACTAATTCAAGAATTGTGCAAACTCTCACAGATGCTGACGCTCTCACAGGGAACGGAGCTGGGACCGCTACCTTTTTACTTGTGGCACCTCACATAATTAAGAAAATTACAGTTATGTTCCTTTCCCTGGATAGGGAATGAAAACTATCCTTGGACTCTTTCCAAAGATAAGTGGGCAATAAATCTCTCCAAGTTCCTTTTTTATTTTTCTCTAGTTAAGGAGAACATGATGAAAACATACAGGCATTACATTTTTTGGACTGGTGAATAGACTAGTGGGAAAAGTTAAACTTAACGCCTGGTACCCTTAATGCTCTCTCATTTAGAAAGATGTGATAATGATTATATTATCATATTCTGCCTACGGTGAACTTTAAGATATATACCAATGCACTCAGTGAAGGCAGGAGGTTGGAACAGAGGTGAAAAGCAATTCCTAACAGATGTAATGTAATATGTCTATTCATAGAATCTTTCATCTCTAAAAGTAGGGAAAAGCAGAGTTCAGGTACTGAGGCTACCTATCCACCTCAGTACAGCCCAGATATGGTTGCCATCTTCATCTATTTCCGTTTTGGTTTACTGGTTTCTTCAGTTTTTTAGGCTACTCACATCCCATGTTGATCTTCACTCTGTTATATGAGGGTAATTACACTAATTGCATAGTATTCTTAGCATCTATGCCTGCAATTACTCAATGCTCTTATTTTAAGTGCTCAGTCTTAGTCTATTATATTTTTGCAATCTGGTTATTTATGCCCTTAAATTCATGAAATTTAAGAGAGATCTTTTGCTTCTGACACAGGAAACAGAACATATAGTACATGTTCACTTATAATGACCTTTCTCTGTTTGGGTTTTTCTGTTCTTCATTCACATGAGAATTCTAAGTTGTGCTATAAAGGTAGTGAGAATTTAGAGAAAGATGACAGTTTCCATGTTGAAAAGATAGACTCATGAAACTCTTTATTCACCACAACTACAAACCTCCATGTCCATCGTTTTGACTGAATGCACCACATTGTTCTTTATTTCACCATGTAAAACTTGTCACACATCTGGCTATTAACACCACATTAATAGACAGTACACAGTAGCACTCAAGGAATAAATAATAATTTTCTTTACTCATATATTTTTTTATATCCTCGTTTAGAAGATGGGAGAATACTTCCTTTACAAATATTAGGATTACTTGTAAGTGTTTTCTTTACAAGGCTATTCAATTATATAATAAATCATATAAAACCACACAAGGAGGCAATCTAGATAGCAGCATAGGAAGATGAATTCACCTCCTCCCATGGACACACTGAACCAACAGCTACATATGGAACAATTCCCTCTTAAAAAGGCCTGAAAATTAGCTGAATAGCTCTTCACAGCACATGGTAAAAGGGCCACATTGAGACAGGAGAGGCAGAGATATAGTCTCCCTGCAAAACCCTACCCCATGTCCCTGCAGCACAGCAACCTACAATCAGGAAAGATTACACAAATCCCAAACTTCTCCCTGAAAAGCAAAGGGTTCATGCCCACATCAAGTACCCTAAAACCTGGGTTCTGTACCAGAGAATGAGCCCTGCAAATGTTTGGCTTTGAAAGCCAATGAAGATAATATCCAGGAGACCCAGAAGTCTCATAGGGAACTGAGATAAGGACTCACTCCAGAGACCAGTGCAAAAGCAACAGTTTGAAAGTGCCTAGACTATATATGAAGGAGATTCATTTGATAATCTTAAAGCATATGCCAGAGGGGCAGAGGCCTGTTGGACCCTACCTAATATAAAGGCAATGGCAGGTACCATTTCTGTGTTTTCCCTTTATGTTGACAGAGCTGGCTGGCATTGCACAATCATGAGCCCTCCCATGTCTCTGTGAAAGCCAGCAGGCATGTGTTCTCCCACTGCCTCCTTTAAGCCAGAAGTCATGCATAATTCATACAGCGAATGCTCCTTGACCACCTGGCTCTGGTGGCCAGAGGTTTTGCAGTAGCAGGTCCCATGGGACTGTACCAAAGAGACAGTTTTTGGCAGGCTACCACCTCTAGGGCACTACAGATAGTGGATTGAAATGCATCCTGCTTATCTGTGAAAAGGGCTTACTTACTTGTCCTGAGGGCAGACTTCAGGTTTGCAAAATATCTAGAGGCTATAGAGGTGTTCTCAGGGAATATAGGCTGGGGGACACCATCTGTGAGTTCTTCTTTGACCTACTACAGAGCCCAGTACCTCCCAGAAAGGAACTTACATACTCATTTGAAGCCCCACATTTTGTAACTGTCACTGAAGGGACACCTCCAGATCACCTGGTCTGGAAGCCAGAGGGTTTACCATTGTGGTCACATGCAAGTATACATTTTCACACTTTGGAAGTTATTGCCTGAGTATGACATCTAATCAGCCTAAAAGTAGATGCTGACTAAAGACAGAAATTGACCTGTGGAATGCTGACAGGTCTTGGTACATCCTGAACTGGGACCTATCAAGAATAAACTGGGCTGTTTAGCCAGTCACAAAGGTTCAAGATGATGCTGGGGTTCTTGTTTGTGGAGTCAAAGAATGAACTTAGCGAACAGTCAAGGTAGGAAAGCCAAGGAGAGTTTTATTGAGAGATACAGTGAGAGGACAGATAGAGCTCCTGGCTTGCACCAGGAGGGGACAAAAGAGCCCAGGGTGGTGTGTTGTCTAGGGGATTTATAGGCAACTGAGGATTTTTGGGAATTGAGGGCTTACGGTGTGGACTTGTACCACCTGCTCTGCCCTCAAGGTGGGCTGGGTTATTGTCTGTTTGCTAGGGCTGTGTACAGTGAAGTCACCGGTTATGCTGAGATACCCTTGTGGAACACTCAAACATTCCAGGTAAAGTTGCTCCTGGCCTTTTGACCTTTAACTGATCTCACTGAAGATGTCTATATTGCTAGTCTGGTATCTTTACCTTAGAGAATTAGTGTGATGTTGACTTTGCATAATGCTGAACACAGGGTTTCAATAGGGACTTTACGTTGTTACATTACTTTGACTGTAAATATCCTGCCTTGCCTTTTACTGGAGGCCCTCACCCTACTCTGACTATACCCACAGTCCCCATCTCAAAGAGAAAAACAAAAGCTAGGGGAAATAAGGCTCATCTACACAAGGCCACTCCTACAAAACTAGGAGAGGTAGCCGCAAACAAGATATGAAAGAACAAGATATTAAAAAGAAAAAAAAACCTTAATGAAACAGAGATAAAAAAATTTACCTGATAAAGAGCTCTAAGTAATGGTCATTAAGATGCTCAGCAAACTTGGAAAATGAATGGAGTAACACAGTAAGAACTTCAACAAAGACAGAAAATATAAGAAAGTTCCAAACGGAAGTCACAGTGTTGAAGAATGCAATAACTGAACTGAAAAATACACTAGATTGCTTCAGTGGAAGACTAGGTGAAGCAGAAGAAAGGATCAGTGACCCAGAAGTTAGGGCAGTGGAACTCACCCAAAGAGAGAAGCAAAAAAGAAAAAAGAATTTTAAAAAGTATAGTTTAGGAAACCAATAGGACAACATAAAGCAGAATAATATTTGCATTATAAGGGGCCCAGAAGGACAAGAGTGAGAAAAGGGGGCTCAAAACTGATTTAATGAAATAATGGCTGAAAATGTCCCTGACCTGGGGGAGGAAACAAATATCCAAATCCAGGAAGCCCAGAAAGTTCCAAGTAAAATGAAGCCAAAGAGATCCACATGAAGACACATTATAATTAAAATGTCAAAAGTTAAGATAGATAATCTTAAAAGCAGTAAGAGAAACAGTTGGTAAGTACAAAAGAACCCCCATAACGCTATCTGCAGAAATGTTGCAGGCCATAAGAGAGTGACACAATACATTTGAAGTGCTGTAAAGAAAGAAAAAAGATTTGAATCAAGAATCCTCTACTTGGTGAAGTTATCATTTAGAATTGAAGGAGAGAGAGTTTTCCAGACAAACAAAATCTACAGAAGTTCATCACTACTAAACTGCCTTACAAGAAATATTAAGGGGACTACTGTAAACTGAAAAAAAGTGCATCAATTAATAACAAGAAAACATGTGAAGTATTAACCTTACTGGTAAAGGTAAATGAGCCCTTTCCCTTTTTGCAGAGAGAAGAGGATGCTAGTGAAAGAAGCTCCCACTTTTCCACTATATTATTAATTCCAATGTCTATGTTATTAATCCAAATGCTCCATCCTACTGTAAACATAATTCTGAATACTCACTGAAGATGTCCCATTACATTAATCACCTTTAGGTTGCCAATGCTATGTCTCACTTTTTTGTACACATTTTCATTTATTAGTAAATGAATGACTCCAGCTTTGTCTCTACTCCACTGGGCAGTAATTTTAGTACATGCAAAGATGCTCAACATCACTAATCATCAGGGAAATATAAATCAAAACCATAATGAGATATCACCTCACATCTGTTACAATGAGTATTATCAAATAGACAAGAATAACAAGTGTTGGCAAGAATGTGGAGAAAAGGGAACCCTTATGTACTGTTAGTGGGAATGTAAACTGGTATGGCCAGTACAGAAAACAGTATAAAGTTTCCTTAAAAATTATTTAAAGTAGAACTACTATATGATCCAGCAGCTCCACTTCTGGGTACTTACCCAAAGAAAACAAAAACACTAATTCAAAGACATTTGTAACCCTATGTTCATTGCAGCATTATTTATAATAGCCAAGATATGAAAACACCCTGACAGTCCATCAAAGGATAAATGGACAAAGAAGATGTTTTATATATATGAATACACACACACACACACACACACACACACACAGGAATACTATTCACCCATAAAAAAGAATGAATTATTGCCATTTACAAAAACATAGATGGATCTTGAGGGTATTATGGTAAGTGAAATAAATCAGACAGAGAAAGACAAATACTGTATGCTCTCTTATATGCAGAATCTTAAAAATAAAACAAATAAACAAATGAAACAAAATTCATGTATAGGGAAAACATAGTGGTTGCCAGTGGGGAGGCTGTTGGGGCATGGGCAGACTGGATGAAGGGGTTTAGGAGTTCAGACTTCCAGTTGTGAAGTGAACAGTTCATGGTAATGTGTGCATCATGGTAACTATTATGAATGGTACTGTAATGCATATTTCAAAGTATAGGAGAGTGGATCTTGAAATTTCTCATCAAATGAAAAAAAAATTAAGAAAATTGTATTGTGACAGATGACTAGACTTACTGTAGTAATCATTTTGTAGTATATGCAAACACTGAATCATTGCACTACCTGAAACTGATGTTAATTATACCTCAATGAAAAAATCAATAAACAAAAATCCTGAATACAGCTAAATACTTAGAATTAATTAATATACAAATAAATAAATAAATACATCCATAAGTAGATATACTTCTGTCTCAATTACATGCCAACATGAAAATAAAATATGATGGGATTGTTTGTGAGCAGTTCATGAATAACTATGCCATGTATACATAATCAATTAACATTTGGACCAGAACTAACTTTATAGCTATACTTATCGCTAGCCAGACTGAATATGGTAGATGCTGAAATTAGTGCCTAAGGGAGTAGAGACAAAACGAGTTATTCATTCACTAATAAGTGAAAATATGGGAAAGAAGTGAAATACGACATTGACAAATTAAAGGTGATTAATCTAATGGGACATCTATAATGAGCACTCAGAATCATGGTATAGAAGAATTAGGAATTTGGATTAATAACAGTAGACACTGGAATTATTAGTAGTGAAAAATTGGAAGCTTCTTTTAATAGTATCTTCTTTCTGTGAAATTGGAAAGGGCACATTTACCTTGGGGAGATGTAAATTTATGTTAGGAAATGATTTTTACAGGAAACTGATAACACTGTCAGTTATAAAATGGTGTCATGAATGTAACCTCGCTTGTTGTTTTTTACAAAGTGGGGCTGAGTAGACTATATAAAATCACAGCACATTTCTTTGGCTCATGAGGTTAATCATTACTCTTCTCATATTTGTGCCAGAGCTTTTGCCTCATTGGCTTCAATGAAAGAAGCAAATTTGTTTGGAAAGTGATTGAAATTGTTTGACTTCATTGTCCATTTTGAATAATGACATGATTTCAGTTTATGTTATTATATTTGATCATTTAATTCTGTTACCCTATATGCTTTCATAGAAAAACATTCAATAAATTTTGTGCTGATCTTTATGCCTAAACTTCTTAATTATAAGAATATATAAACAATTGGGTAAATGTGTTATTTATGTTTTTCTTTTTTTAAAAATATAACAAATTAAATTTTATGAAAGGACTCTACTTACTAAGGTTGGCAAGAAATCCATTTGAACTATACCTCATTTCATAGGTACCAGAATTTTGGTGAAAAAAACTGGGAGAGGACCAGGGTTTTGGCCATTGCCAGTAAGAAGTTTAATGATCTTACAAAGAATTATTCCATGTGTTCTGTTCAACTTTGGGGGCCAAAATCAGTAATAAGCATTTTAACATTTTTTTCTGGAGTCAAAGATTATATAAGAGACAACCACTTAAGAGATATTTCCATCTCTCACAATACTACATTCAAGCATAGTTCAGGTTTCTATCACTCGTGATCCCACTGCACTCTTTCTAAGTCTCCAGAGATCCACTACTTCATGGAGTTGAAAACCCCAGTCTTCAACTAATCTTCCATTTTTCTTCTTCTGTTGACTTGTCTCTTTAAATACCTGAAAATCTTTTAAACAGAAGTCTATATAGGGCTTTGTTTGGAGTAAGCCTATTCCACACAATTAGATTAACATAAAGTCTGTTCCTTTAAACCTGGAAAAAAGGAGAATTTGTATCTTAAGGAAAAAAAACTGACAACTTACAATGACAGTGAGAAGAGGCAGAAAACTGTATTTTCATCCATCTACAACTGATGAGTACCTTTATGTGAGAAAAGAAAAAAATCAGAGCAAAGCATCCACTAATGCTCTATAATAAAATAAAATACTAATAAAACATGTTGTTACACATAAAGAGGTAGTACATGTGCTGACACACATAACATACTATTTGTTTTCTTATATACATTATGAATTATGCAATTAAACAAACTTTCCTTTTTCACATTTTACTTTGTTATTTTGATGTGTTTTATAGATTTTTTCTTTTTTCTTTTTTATAAAGAGAATAGACTACACTATCAGATAAAAATGAATTTAAATATCAGCTGTCCTCACAAGTAAAGGGCTTTTGGCAATTTACTTTATTTCTTCAATCCTTTGTTTTTGAACCCACAAAATATGGATGATAATGCCCAGTTCATAGGATTGTTGTGAAGATGTTCGATTGTTGAACAGTTATAAACCTTGACAGTTGAAAACACTCAAGATACACTCTCCTCACCCTACAACAACCATGTGGTACATTAATTTCATATATCAGTTTGTGTTTATATGTGACTTTTAAAAGCTATTTACATAACTCTCTCAATTCTTTCAGTTTTCAGGTCTAGGTAAAGTTTTAAGTATTTGGGAGAAACAAAATGAGACATAATAAAAGAAAAGAAAAGTAAAAATGACTTTCTGTCTACTTTTAGGAAACATTAAATACTAGTTTCTAGCACTAATAGTTAATTGTGAGGTAGTTAAAACAAAAACTAAAAGTAAGGTTCAGTTATTAAGAAAATTATGCAGTTAATCTACTTAGAAAGATAACAGAATAAATGGGCAATTGAAATAAATGTGATAATAATGGTGAACTGCTATCCTAACTTCCTTGATCACTGTACTGCCAACAATGAGTACCTGAAGCAAGACTTTGGGCCGTAATTTTCCTTTAAAATAAATAAAGATAATATCAGAAAATGGAAAATTAAAATGCTTTAAAAATTATTGGAAAGAGCATACCTATGACACAATTAAAAATGACAGAAATTTACATTACTATGGAATTCTTTTTAGTTAAAACAATCTAATCAAAGACCTCAGCTTTTGATAATGATGTTTAAAAAAAATGAAATAATGTTTTCATCCATTTAATTAAAAATCTCTCACATAGTCAATGACTGTCTTCCAACATGAAGGATAACATTTCTAATTTACAGAATACAATTTATTGTAAAGCTTGTTTTTGATGTAAATGTAGTGTTTTCCTCCTAAGATTTATTCTCTAAATAATTGTGGTAGTAGTGATGGTTCCACAATAATATGACTGTATTTAATGCCACTGAACTGTACACTTAAACAGCTAAAATTATAATTTTATGCTATATGTATTTCCATAACTATCAAAAAAATTGAGTTTGCAATTTAAAACCTCCTGAAAAAACATTTTGAGGTCCAGATGGTTTCATTGTAGAATTCTACCAAAAATTCAAAAAAGATTTAACATCAATTTTATACAATATCATTCAGAAAATAAAGAAAAGGAAACATTTCTTAATTCATTTCATGAAGCTTGCCCTATTCTGGTAACAAAATCAGAAAAAAAGAAAAAGAAAACTAAAAACCCACATGTCTCAGAATTTACATATAAAACTCTTCCAAAAATATAAGCATATAGAATTTAGCAATGTATAAAAATAATTATACACCAGGAACAAGTCAAATTCATTTCAAATACACAAGGCTTACTTAACATTAAAAAATCAGCACCATATCAACAGGTTAAAAAAACAGAATATGATAGTAATGATTGATGCAGAAAAAATACTCAACAAAATCTAACATAAAATCTCAGCAAACTAGGAATAGAATACAATGTCCTAAACTTGAAAAGAAACATCTACATTACAGACAGCAATATTTAATGAACAAAGACTGATTATGTTTCCTATTAGACTGATAAAATGGAAAAGATATCAATCTTACTTAACAGAGTACTGGAAGTTCTAGACTATGCAATAAGATAAGGAAAATAAAAAGTTAACAGACTAGAAAGATAAAAATAAAACAGTCCCTATTTTGTAGGTGACAGGATTGTCTACATAGAAAATCCCAAAAAATCTACCAAAAAAATAAAACAGCTAGAACAAATAAGTAAATTAGCAATGTATTAGGATTCAAGATCAACACACAGCTGCATCATTAGTATATGGATGGGTATAGCCTAAATTAGAAGGAACATAAAATGTTACAATCACTCTGAAGATATGTGGCAGTTTCTTATAAAACTAACATGCAACAGTCATATTCCCCAGAAATCACACTCTTGAGCCTTTATCTCAGAGAAATAAAAACTTATATTAGCATAAAAACCTGTAAATAAATAACACATATTTTGAATGACCAAAAGACTGGAAATGACTAAGTTATACTTCAACTTCTGAGTGGTTAAACCCTCCTTGGTACATCTATACCAGGACTAGTAGTCAACAATAAGAACGAAAACACTATGGATAACCACAATAATCTGAATGAATCTCCAGGTAGTTATTCCAAGTGAAAAAGCCAATCCCCAAAGTTTACATATACTTTATTCCATTTATATATCATTCTTAAAATATGAAAATTATAGAAAAGGAGAACAGGTTAATGAATGACTAGAGTAGGGAAAGTGAGA
Source organism: Manis pentadactyla (assembly GCF_030020395.1). Lineage (NCBI taxonomy): Eukaryota > Metazoa > Chordata > Mammalia > Pholidota > Manidae > Manis > Manis pentadactyla. Next base: position 27,432,950 of record NC_080023.1, read on the forward strand.
GAGAGAGAAGTGCATATGACTATAAAAGGGCAACACAAAGGATCTCTGGTGGTAGAAATGTTCTTTCTGTACCTTGAATGAATCAACATCAATGTTAACATCCTGGTTGTGATATTGCACTACAGTTTTTCAAGGTGTTACATTTGGGATAACTGGATATATGGTACATGGGATCTCTCTGTATTATTTCTTATAAATGCATATGAATCTGTATCTCAAATAAAAAGTTTAGTTAAAATAGAAGTCAAATTTGTTTCTAGATATCTCTAATTTAAAAACATAGTGATATTTTCAGCCAAGTATAACAAAATTACAATTAGTTTAGACACAGGTAATCAGTACCTTCTTTGTGCCCAGAATAATCATCATGAGGGTATTTTTTCATATCAGATATTAAGTAAAAGAAATCATTTTTATAACTTAAAGTGAATATATACATAAAATTATGTCACAGTAATTCCTATCCTTTAGGGTATCTAATGAAACAGAAATGTCTACATAGTCTTACCAAATGTCTACATAGTTTTAACCAAAAGTTGTATTCAAATTGCTAAAAAGAGTATCAGGCATTATAGCCAAAATGGAAAAACCCAAATATTCATCTTGTAGTAGAATAAGTAAACAGTTGTATATTCAAATCATGGATAACTATATAGCAATGAGAATGAACAACTTTTGCTATACCCAATGACATAGATTAATCTTACAAACATACTTCTGAACTGAACAAGATCATCATAGAAGAATGCATACACTATGATTCCACTTACATAAAGTAGAAAAAGAAAAGAAAGTTATCTGTAGTGTTAGAAATATGGTTAGTAGCTCTCCAGGTAGGGGCAGTGTCTGGAAGCAGGATGAAGAGACTTCATGGGAAGTGGCAATATTCTAGTGCTTGACCTGGATGCTAGTTACTTGAATACATTTGCCTTGTGAAAATTCATTCAAACGTACGTATTTGTTTGTGTACATGATATGACAATAAGAAATGTATTTCAAAGAAAAAAGAAGTTCTAAACTCTGCTCTATGATTAGTATGTATGCTAATCAAATTCTTTCAGTTGCTGTACAGATTTCTACACATGGATTGATAGTGGCAGACTGGCAAAAATCCAAATCACAGAAGATAATATAACATGGAAGCAATGAAATAGCTCTCAGGAAAATTCAAAACAAGAATTGAAAAAAAGTATTAGCATTTGAATTCAATTAAAGGGAACTTTCTGAATGTCTCCATAGAATTTCACTACACTATTAAAAAGAACAACAACATTACAGTGCAGCTTAAACCATTTTATCCACTGAGACTCCGAGCTAGGTATACATACTTACACAGGTTTCCTTATTCTATATTCTTGTTTTTAAACTTTCCATCAAGGAACTGTATTGGTCTTTTCCCCCTCTCTTATGGAAAGAAAAAAAAATGAATGATATCAAATTGCAGTCTTACTAACATTTGATCTTGTAAAGAAATCCACACTGCATTGCTTCATCTGTAAATGTAATGGGTATAGCCTAAATTCTTTATTCAGGTCACGGGCAAAGATTTTAGGTAATATTTGCCTCAGGGCACATTTCCTGTGGTGATTGTAATTGGGGAGTGCAGCTGTGGAGTACAAGGCAGCCCTTTTTGCTATAATCCTTTCCACATGGCATTCAGACAAGACTTCTTTAGTTTTCAGAGGCAGCAACTCTTTGCCCAAGCGAGTGCAGTTTGTGGTTCTCTCTTACAGGTTCACTTCATCCTTGCTGTCTTTGATCAGAAAAACTCCCACTTTCAGAATGCCTCAGGCAAAGTGGGTCTGACAGCCACTGTTTTCCTAACACTTCTCAACTCCTTTTCTGCTTTTGAAGCTGTAACTCATTGTGCCCAGGAAGTACAGTATTTTTGTCTGCCCTCTCTTTTTTGGCCCTTTCCTATTTGCCCTACCACACAGCTGGCAGAATGTCACATTCGGTGTCCTGAAGAGTGTGAGTTTTATTTTGAGCCATTTCCATCCTTAAGAGACAGGACTGGCTTATCAAACAAGATACATTGGGATGTGCTTTAGGAGCAGAGTTGAGTCCTGGGAAAGGATGCTACTGTCTGGTGCAGCTACCATCTCCATTGTGCGTTAGGCATTTGAACAATTTAATTGCTGCTGCAAAAGAGGTTTCTAGGACAGAAACCAACATTCATAGGAATTTAACTTACTGAACTTCATCTCCAGCATGTGTGACACAAGAAACTCTGAAATATCCTGGTGGCTGAAACTAACTAGGCTAATCATACTTAAGCACAAAAAGAAGTGAAGTCTCTTCTGCCTTCTTAGCTGCAGCCAAATCATACAATCTATGTGTGGTGAGAGTGGTTTCAAGAAGAATAGTGTATTTAACATGTATTGAGCACTCACAAGTGCACAACACTATTTCTCACACTATGTCTGCATTCTGATTTAATCCTGTGATACAACTTTGAATTATAATGTCTTAATATGCCATTATAGAGATATGAAACAGAGGGAAAAAGTTTAGTCACATACCCCAAAACAGAAAACATGTAACTTTTGGAACTGGGGATCCTGTTTTGGCAAAGTTAATTATCGAGTCTGAGTGAGGTACCTATGGGAGATAAAGAAGAGAGGCTTTGTGTCCTATGCTTCTGGAATGGAGGTGAAGATCCTAGAGAAAACTAGGAAAAGTCTCCCTCTTTGTAATCAATTTGCACTGCCATAGCAAAGTGCCACAAACTAGCTGAAGCTCAATCACTTGCCCAGACCCAGTGTCAGTATGTGAAACCAGGACTAAAACCCAGGTGGTCCAACTCCAACGCAGTGTGCATTCGTGTCCTGTGACTGCTGCAAAAAATCCCCACAAGTTAGATGGTTTGAGACAACAGAAATTTATCATCTCACAGTTTTGAAAGCTTTGAGTCCAAAATCAAGATTTCGACAGAGACGTGTCCCTCCAAAACCTGTAGTGGAACTTTTGCTTGCCTCTTCCAGGTTTCTGGAGGTTTTCAACCGATCTTTGACAGATTTAACTACATTAACTCCATCTATGCCTCACAATCACGTGGCATTCTATCTGTTGTGTCTTTCTAGCATGGTTGTCTTCTTCATGAAGACACCTGTCATATTGGTTAGCGGCCCACCTTACTCCAGTACGACCTCATCTCAGCTTAAGTGATTATGTCTGCAAGGACCCTATATCCAAATGAGATCACATTCTGAAGTAGTGGTGGTTAGGACTTCAGCCCATCTTTTTTTGTGGGGGAGGGCACACAACTCAAACTCAAAATCTTCTCCTTCATAGCCCTGAAACTAAAAATCTTTTAAGTATATCACTCTCTATCTTACTACTATATATCCATTCACATGTATTACCTGCCTATTATCAGGCAGCTAACATAGACATCAGCAGGGTTAACAGCTACCACATCTTAGGTTTTCTTATCCTTTGCCTACTTTTTTGATAGTCTATCACAAGAATGTAGGCAACTAATGTATTTTTGAATGAGAAGTTGAAAATTTTCATGCATGCCTGTGTTAGGTATGTAGTGCTGCGTAACAAATTACTCCCAAGCTTAGCAGCTTAAAACAACAAACATTTAATGTCTCACAGTTTCTCTGGATAAGGAAACCAAATGAATTTAAAATAGGCCACATCATTTTCAATATAATTTTATTTTGCACTTACTATGGTAGCTATCTATAAATATGAGCCTCAATAAATTGAATAGGATTTTAAAGTGAAATAAAATAGTGATCTCTATGGTAATACTCTAAAGAACATACCATGGATTCAATTATACATAAATATCAATTAGTATTTCTTGTAGGAAAAGCACTACACAAGGCATTGTGGGGATGCAAAATAAATTAAACATTGTTCTTGTCTAGATTTTATATTCTCACAACAAGAAAGCAGCATATGAAAAGTAGACAAAAAACTAGAATAACAAACAATTCATTGCTATATTAGTTTATACCAAATCCATGTCCTAACTACTCTAGTTCACTTAATGCAACAGAATTACTGTTCAAGAAATTGTTTTTAATTGTAGAAGACAAAATATTTAAATTTCTGAACAACAAAGACTCTTGGATAGCTTTAACTATTAGGCTATGCCTAAATACTTTGTCATTTCAGAATTATTTCAGATGAATGTTACATGATAGATGCTTTATTATATTAAAGAATACTGAAATATCTTTATGTGCACAGGATTTCATGTATCATCGTCTATACGCAATAATCATATTCTTACTGTAAGCTGCTTAAATAAATACTTTGTGTGGATGAAGGGGAGGAAGATTTTATATTTCAGATACCTTTTCTCTTCCTTAACCCTTCTATTCTTCTTTACTTCTCTAGTTTGGAGAGTAGAATTATGCAATCACATTCTAGATTTCTCAGTGTATATATGGTTATTCCGATATTATTTGAGCAACCTGTTATGCCCTAGACATTATGCTTGGCAGGAAACAAGACAGATAAGGTTTCACCCTAAATAGATCATACAGCCCATTGAAGAAATTAGGTAAACAGATCAAACAACAGCAAACGATGAGAAAGCAGAGCAACGAATGAGCAAAAGAATGACAGCATGTGATGGGTCCAGTAAAGAAAATCGAGTGGTGCCATAGAAGTAGTAGAGAAGGAACTCGAGTGTAAGGGGGTAATACCTCACATGGAGCAGTTGCTGAGGAGGTCATTTAATCTAAAACATTAAGGTTAAACAAAGGACAGTCATGTCAAGAGTGGGAAAGAGATGTCCTAGAAGAAGGAGTGGCATGGATAAAGATCTCAAATATTTTTAGACTCAAAGAGTTTGTATGTTGAGGAACTCAAGGATGTCAACAGAATGTGTTTATGAAGGTTGGGAATAAACGACTTTACCTCTTGGACAGGATCTCCAACTGAATGTTGTTGGATACTACCCATGAGAATTTCCTCAGTGGCTCCTAGTGTTCATTTCACAAGAAGAAATGTATTCTGTCTCTACAGAAATTATGTAATGAAAAGCATAAAAGAGACAGTGGAAAGCTGTTAACTCTTTCATAGGCCATTCTCTTGGTCTAAAGATCATGAAAAGTCACTCATTTAACAAATTGTTGTTAGGTGATAGCATTTATTGAGCAGCTACTCTATGTCAGTTCCCAATCTAAGCATAAGAATTGTTCAAGTTAATTCTCTGATTTATACTATGAAGTGGATCATATTATCCTTAAGTTATAGATCAGAAAACAAGGTTAAGATAAGTTAAAAGCCTTATCTAGTTTCACAAAGGCATTATAAGGTGTAATGATAAAGTTGTAATCTTGTATAGTTTGAAGTTATTATCTGTACCACAAAGTAATACAGTTTGCAAGTTAGGATGCACACTCAGAATATCAAAACAACAAGAGTCCTTATAAGCAGAGAATTTTACTAAGAATTGAAAGATAAAAATCAGGTGGAATTTAATGAGATTACACAAAAGTTAACAAAGAGCTAGGAAAAAAGTGATTTTTTGACACACAGGATAGGAATCTATAATATTAGTGTTAGGGTAGTTCTCATTCTTTTTGTCTGCTCTGGATTTCATGTTTTTTGTTTAACTAATGTCATTTGATTATTATAGGATACATTTATAAAAAATCTCCATTGTAAATTTGCCAAGTGATCCTCACATTAAACAACAAAAACAAAGCAATCCTAAATAGATTGTCCAATGATCTACTAGAAACATGTTGTTCATTGAACAGTAATTGTGATTTTCTGTTTATCCCTTTAAAATGTATGAAAACAATGAAAAATGAGTGCAAAATATTTGTTGATTGATACTGTAATAATAAAATAATTCATAGCCAATTATAAATTCTTAGCGATCCGTAAAGAAAATTAGTTTTTTTATTACAGAAAGCACATATTACCAGCTATAGGTTATATATATCACTATTTAAGTAACAAACACACAAAAAGAAGATAAAATTCCAGTGTTTAGTAACAAATCTATATTGTGTTCCATTGAATTATATGTATGTATTTACTTTAATACATCAAGTTTTCATATACATATATCTATATACACATCTATTTAAATACACATGCACACATATCAATCTATCTATATATATATATGTGTGACCATTTCACCTTAGAATTTAATAAAAAACATTTAAAAATTATGGATTCTATGTACAAAAATGCATGCAGAATCAAAACATTGATAACCGTGTTAATATACAATTTATTATTTAAATAAAATATTAAAATATTCTTAAAGTAAAATAATTTTGCATAAAGATGTACTAGGGAAAACAATTGAAAAGATGGAGTGTATTTAACCATGAGGAAAATTAAAGCATTTCAGAGATGCTGAAACTGAAAGATAATTTTTGTTGTTGTTTTTGACTCTTTGGCCTGTGGAAATACACAAGGACCAACCAAAGAAAAAAGCAAAGGCTATTTATTCAGAGCAGCAAGCGAGTCAGCCAATGTCGATACTTGAAAGTTAAGAGTAGCTTTTGGGTGTGTGGACCTGTAACCTATAACATATCCTCGTAATAATTTTGACAAGTTTTCTCTTTTCAGTCTAGAAAATACAGTCTTTTCACAAATAAACACAGGGAACTTTTTGCCAACAGAAAAACATACAATGGTAGGATGATATTGGACTGTGTTTTTCTTGATAATAGTATGGTTTAGAGCTTTTCTTTTTTTTTTTCTTTTGAATTTTTCTAAGTTTGCAGATTGTAAGAATACAAAGGGGGAGATGCCAAAAGGAAGAAGGAAACATAACTGGACTTAACTTGCCCACTGTATTGGAAGATATTCTATTTCCAGAGGCTCTCTGAAAAGTTGTAAAATTCCAGGCTTTATGAGCCTTGATTGCTATAATTAACAAATGTGAAATCTTTCAAGTATCTTAGGAGGCAAGTGTGTCTACTGGAAGCTACCTTCAAGCAGCTTTTAAGTAGAGAATGGGTTGCTCCTTAGATGACAAGGTCACGAGTTGATACATAGTAGTTAACCTGGAGCTAACTTTTTATAAAATGTGGGCACTTAACTGTGGGAGAAGGGAACTACATAGTCTTTAGAAAGCTATTTCATTTCTACTCTTAGGAAGACAGGAAATCTATATACGTGATGAAAAAATTGTCCCTAACAGAAATTTGGAAGAAAATGCATCATCCAAAGAGAATTTGCTATCACCTCTCAGTAAATTCAGAATTTGGTCTTAAGGAACTTTCATCAGTATGTAGAACAGATCTAGGTGTGGTTTACCTTATAAAATCAAGCAAGATTTGCTGACAGAAGTAGTGTATCGATTTAAGAGTTGAAAGACCTGTGCTCCAGCGGTTGTACTCACACATCAGTGTTCCCATCTGTGAATAAAGTGATAGCATTTGATAATTACAAATATTCTTACATTTCTGGGTACTCATATTCTTAAATAAATTTAAATCTTAAAGATTTTTTATCTTAACATCTTAAAGATTCTACTCTCACAACTGTGATTGTGAAGTTTCTATTCTACCTCCTTTACTATTCAGCCATGTTGATAAAAAATTGGACTCTAATAACAAACAATACTACCAAATATAAGTTCTCCTCCCAAGAAACTACACTCTAGTAATGAATACTATATACATACATATATACATTAGCCTGCATTATAACATTTACATTTATAAGCAATATTATACTCAGTACAAAATTATATATCAAATTTTATAAAAATATGTTCATAGAAGGAAACTCAAAGATTTGTATTTTTTTCAGAGAAATATAATAAAGGGAAGATGGATTAAGAGCAGGTTTTTTGTTTTTAGTAGATTTATGGAAGTTAAAAGCTTTCTGAAGGGAGTTTGTTTCAATGCTTATACTAATCAAAGTTTACTGCAATAAATAAACATTTACTTTTACTATTAAGTAGTATTTCATGTATTCAGTTGTATGGATGTACCATGGTTTGTTTATCCATCATGGTTAAAGAACATCAGCTTTGTTTCTAATATTTGCCTATTAAGAATAAAGCTGTTATAAATTTTCATCAATGTATTATTCATATATTTCTTAAAAAGTTATTGTACTATTTCAATGTACAATTTAAATTAGAGTCTACTTCAAATAGTATTATATTACTTTCCATGTAGTTAAGAACCTTACTACACTATATTCCAATTTCATAACCCATCTTGTTGTGCTGTTTTACTTTCACATATGCTAAATCATACAACCTACTGCCAATATTTTTTGCATTACAGTAATCTTTTAAAGATTTAAATTTTTTTACAACTAAATTGAACTTTACCTTCCTTCATATCCTTTCAAAGGCTACTTATTTCTTTGCATTCCATGCTTATGCCTATTTTACTCATTCTAGATGAAGAACTTGTTTTAATTCCCTTAGTTTTTGCTTGATTGAGAAAGTCACATTTCTGAAAGATATTTTTGCTTAGTAGATTCTTTTGGAGTGACAGGTGTATGTTTTCCCCCTTTCAGCACTTTATAAAGATATTATTCTATTGACCTCTGTATTGCATGATTTCTGGGACTGCAGTTCGTATCTTTGTTCCTCTGTGTGTAATATTTTTCTCCCTCACTTGCTGCCTTCAATCTTTTTTATTTTGTTTTGTATTGTTTTCAGCAGTTTAAATATATCTGGGTTTTGTTCTATATTTTTAATTTTTGGAGTACATATTCTATGTGGTGATCTCTGAGCTTCTTAGTGTCTCTCTCTTTCAGGGATTTCAGTTATACAAGTGTTGAATTAGGTCCAGATCCATGAGATGTTCAGTTCTTTCTGTATTCATTTTTTCTTGTATTTCAGTGTGGATAATTTCTACTAACTTGTCTTTAAGCCCACTGATTCTTTCCTCAGCTTTGTCAAATCTACTGTTGAGCCATTAAAGACATTATTATTTCTGTTAACATGTTTTTCTTTTCTAATATTTTTAGTTGCCTGTTTCTTAACATTTCCAATCTTTCTAAAATGACCCATCTGATCTGCTTGTAGTCTATACTTTCCATTAAAGCCTTTAACATATTAATTAGTTTTAATTTCACCTCAGATAGTTCCAGCATATGTGCCATATCCAACTCTAGATCTGAAGATCTTTGCCTATTCTGAATATGTCCTTACTTCCCTTTTAAATCCCATAATTTTTATTGAAAGCCAAACATATTGTGTAAGAGAATAGAGAATGAGGAACAGAACTTTTATGCCCAGAAATATGTCTTCCCTTTTTAGTTTTTAATCTACAAATGAGTTGCAAGGGGAAGTGAGAGTTGTTACCCTTATAGACATATCTTGTCTTATATTGGAGTAGATGTTGGTTTACAATGTCTATCTGATTGTGAGGTTTAAGTTTTTCAGCTCTTTTCTTTTTATTTGCCTGACAGAGTGTGTCTTTCTGTACTATTCTTCTTCTCTGTCCCTCTCTCAGCAAAATTTTGAAGTTACTTGTTATTTAAAACTTCTCAGACTGGTGGAAAAGAATCGAGATTTATTCTTAATAAGCCTTATTCTTGAGCATATTTCATGTCCTTGTGTTATGAAAGTGTGGCCTTCCAGTTCTGCTGATCCTCTGCAATCAATGGTCATGAGCCCAGCATGCAATCATCCTTTTCTCTCAGGAGTAGGAGTCCAGTGCCAATCCCTCTCCTAGCTGCAATAAGTTTTCAGCTCAGAACAGCAGTGATGGTTGTTCCCCTCCCTATACATTGTTTCTTTCCTTAAAAATGAATAGTAGCAGATGGATCTGGGTGGAATTTCTTGCCCCTTGCACATGGCTGTTGCTCTTCTCCTCCCTCATGTCTGCACAATAGAAATTTCTAAGGGCTTCTTAACACCTTTTCAATGAATATTTGGTGGGTTTGTGAAGAAAGACCTAAAAGAAGGTGTAGAAACCCCCAATTTCTGTAGTTCCACAGTTTCAGACATTCTTATCTGACTGTATTGGGTATTCATCAAATCATCAATTCTTATAGTTCACCCCTTTCACTAGTGTCCAGCTGTGTTGATCTGACATCTTGTTCATGTCTTTTTTCTGCTTTTAGTAAAGACTGCTGTGGCAGTTTGCTCTGTCACCTCACTCCCTCTTGGGTTCAGTAAAAGTCATGAATTTGATATTAGTTTTCTTAAGCGTGGGGGTGATGCTCTAGCTCTCTACATCCTGGACAGGAAGCCAGATACCATGGGCTTTTGAGATAAAATGACATAATAATAGTAATAATAATAAATTAATAATAATATACTTATATATTAAGTGATATTGTAAGTGCTTTATATGCATCATCTCTTTTATTATCTCAGTAAAACTATAAAGTATTATTTCAATTTTCCAGATAAAGTAAGGAATGCATATGAAAATATTTTACTTGCCCAAATTGCTATATGTAGAAAATCAAATTACTGACCCCATAGTCCACACCATTATGCATTAAAACTCTGATTTTAATTATTTAAAGGACCATGTGAAAGCATCCAAGAGAGTTTATGGCTATATTCAGTAAGTGTGCAGTAAACATTTTCATCCTTTCTCTGTTATTCTTTGTTTCAGGGTCTTGTTGACATTTATTGTCATCTCAAGTATACCAATGGCCATCAAAAGCAATTCTTGTTTGTTTGTTTTTTTGTAAGACTTTCCAATAAGGTTTTTTAACACTGTCACATTGAAACACATTTTATTCAGCAGCTTGAGCATTTTAGTTCACAAATAGAATCTAAGTCATTATTGATTTCTTTCTCCCTTTCTTCAGGGGAAATAAGCTTTCCAACCTGTATTTATTTTTAGAGGTTAATAATCAGATTGAGTGGTAAATGGTGATGCTTGCTTCTTGTGGTTATTGTGCACAGAGCTGAAGCTTCCGGCCATTCAGGAAGGCATCCAGTGTAAGGGAATGTTATTTCCCCTTTAGAGGGTAAGAAATGCATATATAAGCAACAGAGAAATAAATATTCTGAGGGTATTTATAGGAGCTGCACTATGCAATTTTGACCTAAGTTATTTCCCAGAACAACAGCTCAATCTTACACTGATGATTTATAAAGGCTTAGATTAGCCTCTTGAAACCACAAATCTGTGACACTGATATTTTTAATTTCCTTTTGTTCTGTGCTAGGCTAACCCTATCATTGCTTAGCAACAACTGGTCATAGGGAAAGAAATGCAGTTTGCAGTGTTCAATTTACCCTTCAACTATTTGGGGAGGCCCCTCTTGATTTAATCAGATTTCTAGACATTTTGCTTTAAAACAAAGCTTTTTCTTCATATCTTGTCATTTAAAAAAGCATATACTAGAACATGGTTCAATTTTAACCTTTTGAGACACAATCAACTTTGATTAATTAATAGGCTAATGGACTCCAATCATTTTTCAAATTCATTTGACAGTCAGTGTATAGACTTACAAATTTGATTTTAGTGGCTTTTTGCATAAATATTTCAATCTCAGTGGTTACTCTTATTGTTTCAGAAGAATCTTTTGTTTTACACATTTTTCTTATTAATGCCTCATTTTTTTCATTAAACCTTAGGACCATTTACATGAAACTTGATCCTCAGGGATAAGATTTCTTATTTAAAGGTCATTCACCCAAATCTAAGCAACCATTGTATTTACAATCTGTACTTATTTTATGTAGAATACAAGAATTGTTGAATATTTTTAAGAACACTTCTACGGGAGACAGTAATCCCAGGTGACACTCACCTTTGTATAGTCCCATACTGTTGTGTGGACGGAAACTATGAACATGGTGAGGTATCACTCCTGTGATTATGTTGCCTTCTATGGCAAAAGGGATTTTTCAGGCATTATTAATACCTTATAATGACTGAGTTTAAAACAGGGAGATTATCTGGGTGGGCCAGACCAAATCACCTGAGCCCTTTAAATCAAGGTCTAGAAGTCAGAGATGGAGAAATTTAGAAATTCAAAGGAGAGAAAATATTTGATATTCCATTTCTGATTTAACGATTGAGAGCACCAAATGCCAAGAAGGCAGGCAGTCTCTATAAGTGGTACCCAACTGAAGACTGGCAATGAAAAGGGGGCCATACAATCTTCTTAACAGCAAATAATTGAATTCTGCTAACAAGAATGAGCTTGGATTCAGAATTTTCCTCAGAGCCTCTAGATAAGAACTCAGCCTGATTATAGCCTGGTGATACCATGAACATAGAGCCTAGTCGTGACTTACAGAACTGTGAATTAATGGGTAAGGTTTTAAACTGTTAAATTTGTAGCAAATTATTATATAGCAATGGAAAGTTAATACATCCTGATTCTGTTTGTGCAATGCTAAATATTCAATTGCCTCATTCTCTTCCTACAACAAATGATATATACGTCCTTGTTACCTAGAAATTTAATTATTTAAAAGAAAAATGTATCCCTTAAAGCATGTAAGTCAAGTAAGTAGCTGTAACACAGGTCATAAATTTATCTCATGAGAGAAGGATCTATGCAGAATCTAGAGAGTTCTCTATTTATTGCCTATTTTAATAAATATGTAAACATAAAAAGCAGATTATAAACTAGGGTATAGTAAAAAGTAAAAACACAAATATCATAGGGAAGAAAAATAAGTGTGATTTTGCAAAACAAACTTATCCATGAAAACAGTGGTCTGAAGTCACTAACTCTGAATTACGCTCATTTTAAGAAATACAAGGAGTGACTGCCTAGCAATGGGTGACTTTATTCTAACTCCGAGAGGGGTGGATGAAATTAAACCATGATGAAAAAAAGTCTGTACTTGTTAAAAGGGATTTTAAGATGACCCTGTCCAGCAAGGACTCTGGAGAGCCATAAGACTAGCAAGGGCCTATGATAGAGAGCCATCATAAGAAATAAATCTTTGTTGCTTTAAGCCCTTGGAATTTTGGAACTGGTTATTCCTAAAGCATAACTTAGTCTGTCCTGACTGACTAAATATGCTCTTTCTCCAATCTTCTTCTTTTAGCTCAGTGCAACTTCATTCTTGTAGTTTTTTTTACATACATGTTTATGAAAATACTCCTAGATACTTTTTCTCTCTTTCATCATTAGATATTCATCATTCAATCATAACTGATCTTCTTGTTTTTATCTTCAGGTTTATCCACCTCTTATTTGCTTTCCAACATTGATCTGAGCACCATAAGCCTAAATATCCCTTGCCTCAATTATTACATTAGCCTTCAAGTAACTTTTCACAAAAACTGACTCAGTAGTTTTTCCTAGAAAATGTATATTTGAATACATAATCTATCATAAAATGAAGTATGTGATCATTACATAAGTAAAATTTGTATTCTCAGCATACAAGACTATTTAATGTTTGATATATTTCTACAGTTGAGAGAGAATACTTGTGATATGAGAAAGCACCTCAATTCTAGTGGTTTCAAAACAGAAGAAAAGTGACTTATGTAGCTCACCAGGAAAACTCAGCAGACATATAATCAATTTTATTAAAATAAGTTTTTTAAAGAAGATATAAATATGGAAGGAGATAGGTAAAAAGAATGCTGTTGTGTTGGATTAGAATTCAAAATGTTAGTGTTATTTCATAATTTAATAAATATACATATTTCCTAAGGGCTAAGAGCTATGAAAGGGCTAAGAAATCAATGATACCTCCAAAAGGAGCACATTTAGCACCTGAATAATTTTAAGATATTATTTCTCACTATAAGGACCCAGCACCCTTGGAGAAATGGCCAATTCCAGTATTGGGACAGGGAGAAAAATGTAGTGAACACAAAATATCTTACTGTACCAGAGAGAAAGCAGAACTCCAAAACTGGAGAGGATGTACCAAAAGGATACAGAACCTGACTTGAATGGGCTTCCATTGGCCAAATTAGGAGCAATATGAGCATCAAAATCATAATGACAGTGACAAAGCATAACATATATTGCAAGTATATAATGTGTCCTATAAAATATTTAAAGATATCATTCCTGAATTTACACTGAATCACACACAAGTAATTCAACTGCAGACTTCAAATAAAGGAACTATTTAGGAAGAATAAACAATTCTGAGGGAACCAAAAAGAGATACTAAGGCCCCAGGAATCAGTAGCAGTAGGAAGAACTGAAAGGGCAAGGGGAGGAACTAGTACAATTGGAACCTGATGAATGCTGGAACTTTGGAGTAAAAACTGATGAGGGTTGCTAGAAGTAAGAAGGTATCTGAAACAGTGAGAGAGTGTAGAGCTCTATTCTGCCCACTTATATCTTGCTGGTACCTATCTATTAGCCCCATTGGCAAGAGTGTCGAGGTGACACATCCACATTAATCAGTGCCACTTGACTGAGCAGGGCAGAGACTGGATCTGGTAAAGAAAATATACAACAACATTAACACAACATCATCCCTTTCTGAAAATCCCAGCTAGCTGGACTTCACAATTCAGTCAATTTCCAGGATTTGACTGGAGTTTTCTAAGTCTCCTTAATTCTATTTTATAGTGAGTGCAATTACTTTTAGCTCTGGGACATGACAAGGATTTCTTATTGATTGGCATGCAAAGTCCTTTCATTTATTCAACTGTATTTATAATAGCTATTTTGTTTTAAAGAATTTTCTGTGAGTCTAATCTTCAATCTGCTATTGCAATAATATCCAGCAGATCTTAGAATCCTCTTTACCTAATGATACTTTTCCCCTTGTTCCTTCATGACACAAAAAAGAGAAATGAAGAGACAAAAACAGTGTGATAATGCTGAAGACATTAAAACTTCAAAATTAGTACAATCAAAAGCACACAATTTCCACTTTACAATTAAACCTAAAATACTCTCCTGCATCATCATTTTTTCCTCTCTGCTGTATCATTTTCATCAGCATAATAACATATTTTAATATCACTCATCTTAAAAAGGGGGAAAGGAGAGGAAAAATCCTCATTTGACTCCATTCTCTCTCCAGGCATTTCTTCTTCTATGTAAAAATTCTTAAATCACTGTCACAACTACATTTCTTCCAAATCTCTTTAAACCTGCTATAATTAGGCATTTTTTATTACAATTTTACAGAAAAAAATACCTTTTGAATAATCAATAATCTCCACACTACTGAGTCCAGTGGTTGAGTTCAATATCATTATTACCAGTATTAAGCATAAATGATCATTCAGTTGTTCCTGAATTATTTTATCCCTTTAGCTTTTGGCACAGCTTTTTCTCTTGGTTTCCTTCCTACCTTGCTTAATGGGTAGACTTTCTCAGTTTCCTTTACTTGTCTTTCTCATCTTCCTGACCACTCAAATTTGTATGTTCTATGGCTTAGATCTTGTACTCCTCTATGTACATTTGATTCCTGAGTATGACTTTAAACATTACATTATAACCCAGATCACTCTCCTGAACTCGACAGCTATATAGAGTTGGCATTACTCTTTGGAATTACTAGTTGAATGTATAATCAGAATTATAAAGTTGGCATGTTCAAATCTAAATGTCTTCTGGAGAATCCTAAGTGCTATTTACCAAATATATTCAACCCCATACACAAAAGTAAACTCGAAATGGATTAAAGACCTGAATGTAAGTCACAAAACCATAAAACTCTTAGAAGACAAAATAGGCAAAAATCTCCTGAATATAAACGTGAGTAACTTTTTCCTGAACGCATCTCCTTGGGCAAGGGAAACAAAAGCAAAAATGAACACATGGGACTACATCAAGCTAAAAAGTTTCTACACAGCAAAGGACATAATCAGCAGAACAAAAAGGCATCCTACAGTATGGAAGAATATATTTGTAAATGACGTATCTGACAAGGGGTTAACATCCAAAATATATAAAGAACTCACATGCCTCAACACCCAAAAAGCAAATAATCCTATTAAAAAATGGGTGGAGGACATGAACAGATAATTTTCCAAAGAAGAAATTCAGATGGCCAACAGACACATGAAAAGATGTTCAACATCACTATTCATCAGCAAAATGCAAATTAAAAGCACAATGAGACATCACTTCACACCAGTTATGATGTCCAGCATCAAAAAGACTAAGAACAACAAATGATGGTGAGGATGTAGAAAAAGGGAACCGTCCTACATTGCTGGTGGGAATGTAAGTAAGTTCAACCATTGTGGAAAGCAATATGGAGGGTCCTCAAAAAACTAAAAATAGAAATACCACTTGACCTGAGAATTCCACTTGCAGGAATTTACTCGAAGAAAACAGATCACAGGTTCAAAAAGACATATGCACCCCTCTGTTTATTGCAGCACTATTCACAATAGCCAACATATGGAAGCAACTTAAGTGACCATCAGTAAATGAATGGATAAAGAAGAGGTGGTACATATACACAATGGAATACTATTCAGCCATAAGAAAGAAACTAATGCTACCATTTGCAACAACATGGATGGAGCTGGAGGATATTATGCTCAGTGAAATTAGCCAGGCAGAGAAAGACCAGTATCAAATGATTTCCCTCATTTGTGGAGTATAAAAATGAGGCAAAACTGAAGGAACAAAACAGCAGTAGACTCAGACTCCAAGAGGGGACTAGTGGTTACCAAAGGGAAGGGGTGGGGAGGGCAGGTGGGGAGGGAGGGAGAAGGGGATTGACAGGTATTATGATTGGCACACATCGTGTGTGGGGGATCATGGGGAAGAGAGTGTAGCCCAGAGAAGGCAAATAGTAACTCTTTGGCATCTTACTACACTGATGGACAATGACTGCAGTGCGGTGGTAGGGGGGGCTTGATAATATGGGTGAAAGTAGTAACCACACTTTTTTTTCATGTGAAACCTTCATAAGAGTGTATATCAATAATACCTTAATAAAAAAAAAAAGAATTTCCAAGATTACATTTTTATTTGTGTGCAAGCACAGTACTGCATGTATAAATTAACACTGTTGAAATAAGTGATTTAAACAAATTGGTGACTGCTTACACTATCCCATTAATTTTTTTGAGAATTACACCTGCAGTGAATAAAAAATAAATAAATAAAAGTAAAACAATAAAAACATGATTTTGCTCAATCAGTGTCAGGAAGTTCTGACTTTTGATTCATCATTTTGGAGGCTGTACATTTTCAATTATAGCATGCTGCCTCTTAACTTGAGTCTTCCCTTAGTATCAGATAGACTGTGATCTTAAATTGGAAGACCAAATAGCAAAATTTTACAATTATACAAATCATATTTCCTGCATTAATACCGAATGCATATGTCAAATGAGGGCTATCAAAAGAGGCATACTTTTCAAAATTGTAGAAGTTACGTGCTATTCTCATAATGTCTAATTTTCTCTAAAGAATAATTTTGGAAAAAGAGGAAAATGGCTTTAGTCTGTGCATATAATTGAGGTGATAGAGCAAAACAAAATCCCACAAACATAAAATAATCTCATCATTTTATAACAATACTCCCATCAAGAATTATTAAATTTCAGCTAGATCTACTGTACATTGATTTATTCCATCTTAAAATTCATTCATATCCTCCCTTGTATTAGGTGTATAAAACTACAAATGATACAAATATTAGTAAGATAGGATCTTAGCCCTTAAGAAATCTATGGTCTGGCAGGAAAGAAAAACATACAAACCAATATACCTAACAAAATATTATGAAGTTCCACGAGTAGACAAGAACCAATTTTAGGAAATCAGAAACTTTATTGAAACTTTATTAAGCTGAAACTGATTTAAGTTTCATTCTACTCAAGATGCCTATTTCAATATCTAATTTAACCCCAATATTTTACATATGACATTGTCTTTATATATTTTTAAGACATTCAGAGGTATAAATTTTCTTACTATTTTTTTCATATGTAAAGTGAGGTATATTTTCTAGAATATTTAAAGGGAGAAATAACCTCATTTGTCTTCTAAAACAAAGCTATAGCTAATCAATTAAGCTTGTTTGCTCTTATAATTCCATTTTCCTAAGTTTGGCTAACTTCTTTATTTGTGAAATGGTCTTACAATTTAAAGAATTAAATATGATTTTGAAGGGCATTAGTTTAACTGAGTTCCTATAAAATTTTTCACATTGACTTCAAACACAGAAAAAGCATAGTTACCTATGGGAGCATATCAAACACATAGTAAGGGGAAAAAAAATCTCTGAATTCAGAGAAAGAGGTATTTTTGTCCTTTGGAGAACATATAAGATAAACATATGTAAGAAAGTACAATAGATATTATCTTATACTCATTTTGTCAGGTAGCTAGGTAGACATGAGTGGGTCTTGCCCAATCCACATACCCTCTTGTCACCAGATAGCAGAACACACCTAAAACCCCTCCTGTTTATAGTTCACTTTCCTGCCTTATCAGGGTCAAACAAGATTTAAAAAGCCCAATGGGACTTTCAGACCACCAACACAGGTTGGCCACCAGCACACTAATACACCTCGGGATTCATCATATCATAATTGTAATAAGTTTACATTGTGGTTTTGCCCCCCCAGTGGGTTTCATTTGGCTTATGCGTAAGCATCTGTGCAATAGGAAAATTACATAACCACAAACTGGCAATCAACATGTCAATTGAATGATGTATTGTGTGGGAAGGGACTTCTCATCATTTTAAAAACCAGCCCTAATAGTGGGGCTGCTTCTGGTTTCCAGAGAGTCCACTCTCCACCTTTCTCAAGAATGTACTTTCCTTTTCCTTAATAAACTCCTGCCCTTAATACTGTCCTAAGTCTTCTTTTCTTAGAGAAGACAGAGACATGAGGTCTAGACAAAGTATTAACAATTTTACTGAAGATAGGAATAAATAGACACAAATTGAATTGGACATAGATTTCCTGTGATAAACTGTAGTGTAGCATTAACATCCAAAGACCTGAGTTCAATGTAACAAATTTTATGCTAACCATCTTGCATGAGGAAAATTGGTTAACATGTGGAAACATCAGTTCTCTTCCTTCACATTAGGAATAATCCATATTTGATGGAATTGTTCAAATCCAAATTAAATCATATAAGTTAAGTGAACAAGAGCAGAATTTGTCACCCCAAAACATATATCTTTGGCCTAAGGGTTATTTTAGGCTGGTTATTTTTAAGAAACTGCAGACACTGGAGAAGTTCTGAAAACTAGTATAAGTTACCCTTTCATAAGAGACATTTACATGTATAAGGGAAATCTCCATTTGTAAGGGTGTCTCTCTCTCTGTACCAGAAAGGGGAGTATGTCCAGATCTCTGGAAACTCTTATGAATGTAGAAGGCTTTAACTTAAATCTATATAACACCCATAACTTGTTTTTTGTGCTTTGCCTGAAACCTGACTTTCTCCAAAACCCCAAGTCTTCTCCTGTCTTTACTGAAGATGGTACTTACAGTAGTATTTGGGACATTTAAGGAGTTACTCAGTTTTCCTGGGTATCTCTCAGATATACAGGAGGTATAAATATTATTAAACTTCTGTTTTTTTCTCCTGTTAATATACCTTTTATTACAGGGGAGTCTCAGCCAAGAATCTGGAGGACAAAGGAAAAATAATAATTTCTTCCCCTACAGAAACAATTATATTCAATTATTTTTAATCACACATATTTCAAAATATAAGGGAAGGATGATTTTTTTAATGAGCACAATGCAAATTTTATATCATATTTTCATTGTTACTTATTAAATATTCTACTAAATATTTCTGGCTGCATAGTATTCCATATTTTGGTTGCATAACACTTTGTTTATTGAATACTGCTAGATATTTGTCTCCAATTGTCCACCCTGTGCATAACGTTCTCTGAACATTCTTTTCCATAAGCCTGTGTATGTTTTTTATTTTATTTTCCTTCCAAAAAAATTCACAGAAAATTACTAAATGACTGCTTTTTTTTAAGTTTTGGTACAGATTGGCAAATGAATCCACAATACTTAACTCCAAAAACCATGCTCTTTCCACAGCATAAAGATGTTGATATTTTTACTGTACTTTAACTTAAGAGACTTTGAGTGAAGTAATAGAAATGCCCTTAAAAACACTATTTAGAAAACTGAAAAGGATTTATATAGCTGTCTCTTTAAGTAGTGGTTGACAAGTCAAGCACATAATCGGAAAGAATGCTTTAGTGAATGTAATTGTCAACTGGAAATGTTATAATGATAACCAAGTGTATATACTTCCTAGAGTCAACCTTGAAATGGGGACAGAACTTAGATTATTTAGGAGAATAACTAGAAAACATGTCCTTTAAACTAGTTTTCTAAGTTCACTTACTATAAATAGGCATTTTTAGGAAGAGGATAGCAGATAGCTTATGGCAATATTCAGTGAGAAGTGCCTGAGAGATGGTGCTTTGTATTTCTAAAATATTTTACATTTGTATTTGATAAATATTTGCTGTGTTTGGCACAAGTAAGGGAAGATGTGCATATTTTGAAAACCAGACAAAATAATGATAAGACTGTAAGGATTTGAATGCCTGATGAGAATAACTGGCCTGATGGAAGATCAGCTTACCATCAAGACAGGGAAGATGTTACGGACTGAATGTTTGTGTTCCTTTCAAATTCATATATTGACATCCCAACTTCCAATATTCTGAGGTGGGGCCTTTGAAAGGTAATTAGGTCATGAGAATGGAACCCTCATAAAGAGACTTTGTGTCCTAAAAGATAGGAAAGAGCTTAATTTCTCTGCTCTCCCTGCTATGTTGCGGATACAACATAAAGACAGCTATCTGCAAACCACGAAATGTTTCCTCACCAGATATGAGACCTGCCAGCACCTTGATCTTGAATTTCCCAGCCTCCAGATGTGTGAGAGAGAAATGTTTGTCGTTTATGCTACCCAATCTATGGTATTTTATATTAATAGCTGAACTGACTAAGAGGGGGCTTCTGTGCCATCTTTGGGCAAAGCAAGCACTTCTTCAAATAAATGTATGAGTTAAATGTAAAAGTTAATTTCTGTAACTTTCGGATAATAACAGATGAGAAAACCTCAAAAAAACAAACAAGCTTGGAGTCGTGCCCTACTTGCTAATGGAATTCAACCTCATGGAGGAATTAAAAGGCATTATGTCTTAGTGTGATATAGCCTAGTGGTAGAGTCATGGATTTCAGAGCCAGGATGACTAGTTTCAAATCTTTTCTCTATATCTTAGCCACTGAGTAAACTTGGGAAGTTTGTTTCAATTTCCTCACCTGTAAAATGGGAATGTTGTGAGAATCACACAAGATCATATATGTTAAGCGTTCAGAACAGTGTTCGGGCATCCTAGTTGTTGGTAATGAGCACTCACTGCTCTTATCAGCTTTCTATGTGATTCAGTATGCTTCTAAATCACTTTACATATAGAAAATACATTTTATATGCTAAGAGTAATACATTCGAAAATTTGAGAATTGGGTCATTCACAGTAGTAAGCAAAAGATAATCTGGAATAAGCTTCAAAAGAAATGTAAGTGAACTATATATTATGAAATCCAAATATATTTGAAGCATTTTTAAAAATTATGTCAAAAATTAAGTGCAACAATAACGAAAACATAAAATCCTTGCCCTCAAGATTCTTACACTCTGGTGGATGGAGACAAAAAAAGATATAAATTAAAAAAAATAGATAGATGACTGATATTTAGGAATTCATCAGGAATTTTCAGAGAAACAACCAATAGTATGTATGTATATGCATATGTGCATGTATCCATGTGTGTGCATTTATATACATACATATATAAAGGGAGAGAGATATATTATACAGAATTGGCTCATATTATTACAGAAGCCAACAAGTCCCAGGATCTACAAGGTGAGTCAGCAAGCTGATGACCTAAAAAAGCCAATGGTATAGTTGTAGTTTGAGTTTGAAGGCCTGAGAAACAAGAGAACTGATAATACAGCTTCAGTCTGAAAGGCTATAGGTTCAAAATCCAGGAAAATCCAATGTGTGTGTTAGTTTTGAGTCTGAAGGCAGGTCCAATGTCTCAGATTAAAGGCAGTCGGGCTGGAGGAATTGCCCTTTATTTGGGGTATGGTAAGCCTTTTTATTCTCTTCAGATTTTCAACCAATTGTATATGGCCCACCTCCATTAGGAAGAGCAATATGCTTTATTCAGTTTACCCATTCAAATGTTAATCTCATACAAAAACACTCTCACAGAAATATCCAAAATGATATTTGACCAAATGATTTGACCCTGTAGCTCAATCAAATTGACACATAAACTTAACTATCGTAAGTACATAGATAGGTAGGTAGAAAGATGCATTTATGAAAGGGAAGATGGAAACGACAAGAGGAGTCGGGTACAATTTTACATAAGCCTCACTGAGAATATGTTATTGAAGAAGCTAAGGGCATAAGCCATGAAAGTATCTGAGGAAAAAACATTCCAGGCAGAGGATGCAGCCAGGGTAAAGGCCCTGAGAAAGGAGTACACTTGCTTTTTCAGGGAAACAAGGCCACTGAGGCTGTAGTAGATGAGAGGTGAGAAGAAAGGAGATGAGGGGCACATGGCATGAGGAAGGCCACACAGTCCCTTGCAGGTCATTGTAAGGACCTTGATTTGATTGAACAGAAAACTGTTACAGGGTTTTAAATAGAATGCTGTCTGGTTATGATTTATGGTGTGAAAGGATCACTCCAGTTGCTCAGCTGAGTACAGGCTAAAGTGTGTGTAGTTTATGGAAGTTTCAAAAGATTCAGTATGCTGAATCTGGCACTCATAGAAGGAAAAATGCCAGGGAGAGTTTTAATCTAGAAAGAGACAATGGGCAAGTGTGACAAAGTTATTGTTAAGAACAGGTCTGATGCACGATACATTTTGAAGAAAAGAACAAAAGTAATTCCTGAGAGAATATATGCAGTTGTGAGAGAAAAAGTGGTTTAAATCTTTCATCTTGGCAACTGAAAGGACAGATTTGCAATTAACTAACTTGGGGATGGTATATGGTAGGCAGGTTTTAGAAATATGAGCATGAGCTAAGGGTGGGTATTTTAACTTTGAGATGTCTATTAAGCATCCAAGTAGAGATTTTTAAGAGGCCATACATATATGGAGAAGAGATGAACCCCATTAAGACTAGAGGTAAACATTTAAACTTAAAATCCATGAAAACTGAGGTTCCAGTTGAGTTGTACAAAAGTAATGTGACCATGGCTCCCACCTTAACACAGAGAAAAAAGCTTGGAAACAAGCTAGAAAATGATACTTTTTTAAACCCACCTGAAATACAGGATGCAAATAAATTAGAAGAAACTAAATTCTAGATAGGGAGAGTTTCTGACTAGCAGGAAAGTAGCTCACAGCCATTTTCTTCCCTGAGTGCATAGTGGGAAAAGAAACAAGCCTGCCTAGGCAGAAAAAGAGTCCAGCTGAGATTTCAGCATACTTTAACACACACACACACACACACACACACACACACACACACACACACACACACCCTGTTGGATTTAGAGGGATTAGAATCCTAAAGGCCCCAAATATGCAGTGGGAACATATCAATCCTTTCCCACAAACATCTGCCAAAAGTGCTTTACCCATAACTGGAGATGCAGCAGCACAATGAGGAAGACACCCTTGAGTCACATGGGTCTTTTATAAGTGCATGCCAGAATTCTGAAGGCTTTCTGATCTCAATAGGATGGGATCTCTCCAATGTGCAGAACATTGAGTCTTTGGAGGCTATATAGGTATCTTCACTAGTACATGTTGCTGGCAACTGGGCTATAAAGCAGAGAAAGACAGAGATGGAGGGAGGGGAAGAGAGAGAAAGAGAGAGATACAGATCTTGGGAGTCTCAGCTGTGGACAGATTTAAAGCCCTGCTGAAGGAGGACTTCTAATAAATACTACACTGATTTGACTAAATTTATGATCTAAATTTGACTGAAATTATGACAAATGTTAAACCCAGCTCAAATCAATCAATACATTAGATTGATTTGGGTCCCCCATCAGAGGGGTGTGTCTTTGCTGATGATAAATATTACGTACTTCAGTGTCTAACATTTTTTAATATCCAACATTAGTTATGCAATCAAGAATTGTGAAATGGGAAGTAGGAAAATGTGACCCTCAAATCACAAAGGACATCTAACTAGGGAAATTAACAATAAAATATTTCTGATAGCTATTATTTTTCACTTGTAAGCAACAAACATTTCTTATCTCATAATTTGTGTAATCAGGAATACAACTTCAGCTGAACTTCAATCTCTCTCACAAGGCTGCAGCCAAGGTGTTAGTTGGGGTTGTGGTCTTACCTGAAGGCTCCACTGGAGGAAGATCTTACAAGCTCACTCTCCTGGTTGTTGGCAGGATTTTGTTCCTTGTGGGCTGTTGGACAGAAGGCCTCAGATCCTGAAGGGCTGTGGATGAGAGGCCCCCTTCAGTTCTTTGTCACGTTTCTATAGGAAGCTCACATATGGCAGCTGGTTGGCAGGAAGAGAGGAGAAAAAGGAGACAGAGAGAGAAGGATATATATATATATATATATAGACAGAACTCAAGACAAGCTACATTTTTATTTAGCAACCTAGAAAGTGATGTATCTTGCTGTGATCTATTCATTAGGAGTAAGTCACTAGGCCTAGCTCCCATTCAATTATGAAAATATGTGAGCATTGGGAGTTGGAGATATTTGGGAGACATGGTAGATTCATGTTACCTGTAAAATCATATCAGAAGAAGCATACTTATTTTCACTAAGCTGTTCTCTTCAGTTCTTGGGGAAAAAAACTAAACTCATAGAGTCATAAATCCTCCAACTGGCACGGAGATATGAAAATAGAAGTCCTTAAGTCCATGCACCATGTTATGTTGTACAATCTTGGTAATTCTACATTGTCATTCATTTAAAATCAACTCCACTTTATGTTAGGCATAACAGTGTTTTATTTTACAAATTCAAAATCATTTGAAGAGAGAAGACTAGAAATTAGAAGGCAATATTCTATTAAAAAAAGGGATAAAAACCAATTCGGCTATTTGGGGACATTTAGTATAAGAGCCATTTATTGAAACGTATATTTCAATTTCTTCTAAGGAGTCTATTACATTTTCATCTTAAATTGTTAAAGATTTTTTAAAAATAAAATAATCATTAAATGATTTTATCTGGAAAAGAAAACTTTTACTAAAGCCCATTTCCAGGCAAGCCTCAATTAATTAGTACTGCACATGCTTCCTAAAGCAAGGCCGGTACTTTTTCATCAATGTCTTTATTTGACACTAAATTTGGTCATGTAAACATGCAGTTTCATTAGCATATTTTTATTACCACTTGTCCAAAAGGAAAATTCCTCAAAATAGCTCATCAGCCCTTATTAGTTCATCACTACCTAATCAAATTAAGTAGCTGATTATAATAGCAATTGATAATAGTTTATCTCTACTACTGTCTGTAAACAGCTTCCCGCACTAACAGAAGGAATAATAACCACCTACCATGCAAACTTAGTAAATGTCAATGTGCATCTGCTTTTTTGCTAGTAAAGCAATTAAATATTTATAAGGAATTTTGCTTTTAGCAGGGAGTCAAAATCCAAGATTTGGGCCTTTTACTTCATGCTGAATATGATGACATAATGATTTAATTGAGGAAAATTAATTTGAAGTGATATGCACATCTTTGTGAACTTGAACAGAGAGAATCAGTTCCTATAAGTCTTTAATAAATCTTATTCAAAAGCTCCTATTACAGGAATGTGCTAATTTATATATACTGGAAGATATCTGGGCAAAGAGCGTTAAACTGGAAATTTTAAATTACCCTATTCTTATAATTGAATAAAATTTCATAGTTTAAGGGGAAGATAATAGCTTTTTCCAGCTTTATTGAGGAATAACTAACAAAATTGTATATGTTTAAAATGTACAACATGATGATTTGATATGTATACATTGTGAAATGACCAACACAACCAAGATAATTAACACATATATCACCTCACATAGTTAACTTTTTTTGTGTGTGTGAAGAGAACTCTGGAGACATACTCTCAGCAAATTACAATTATTTAATATAATACTATTAACTATAGCCAGTATGCTGATCCTGGGAATTTATTTATAGAAAACAAATTCATTAAAATTGCAGGATACAAAATCAACTTATAAAAATCAGCTCTGTCTCTACACTAAGAAAAAACTAGCTGAAAGAGAAATTAAGAAAATCCTGTGTGCAACAGCATCAAAAACAATAAAATACTTAGGGATAAATTTAATCAAGGCATACTGAAAACCATAAAACTTTGATGAAACAAACTGAAGAACACAAATAAAAGAAAGATATCCTTATTCTTGAGTTACAAAAATCAATATTGTTAAAATATTCATCCTACCCAATGCCATCTCCAAATTCAGTGTAATCTCTACCAAAATTCCACTAAAATATTTCACATATGAGAAACAATCGTAAAACTTGTATGGAAGATGCTATTTTGATATGCAGTGCAGCTACCCAGTTTATTTTTGTCAATGACTGAACTCACAGGAAAGCCCCTACCTCAAATGAAGAAACCAGTTATGACATAAGCAAACTGACATTTATTTGCTTTCAAGTAAGGAAGATGACAATAGAGACAATTCTGAAAATGTATCATGTCTGTGAAATAGGTACACAGGGTTTGTTGCTATAATTCAGTATCAGGAGCTCTTAGTATGGAGTATCAGAAGCAAAGAGTCTTTGAACTGGTTGATAGCCTAAGCATTGATGGACAATCTTCAATGATGAAACATAATTTTCCTGAGACAATTAGTATATAATTAGTGGCTGCCACTCACATAAAGACTAAGAACAGAACATTGATTAGATTTGGTTGAATGCTTTCAAACCTATAATACTAAATTGGTGTAACCAGGCCAAGTAAATATTTTCCAAAGCCAACATGGAAATTTTGGTAGAATTTTCTACCAAATTTAGCCAACATGGTAGATTTTCCAAAGCTACCTTGGAAAGCCAGGTTAGAGACGGATTTTTCTACTTGCTCAGTGAGTTAACAGAGTACAACACAATGTTAGGGATAGCAAATAATAAGGAAAAATTCTGAAACGTCTTTAATTGACAAAAGCGCTGGAGAATAAGAGAGAGACACAAAGGCAGGCAATCAGGCAATAGTCACATGTCTTAGCTAATTAGAAACCCCATGTTCCTGGATGAAATCATTTCAACAATCATCTAGGTCTTCTTCAACTACCCCCATCCCCCTTTCATGTGACCAGAGTCTGACTGTTAAGTACAAAGATAGAAATGAGCAGCCAGGTAAGGGTCAAGGAAAAAATTGCCCAGTTAGGGGGTCCCACTTGAAGACAACAAAGGCTTTGAAGAGAGATAACTTCCTTGCCTATCTGGACCAGGCCAAACCTTTTCCAACTAGGTCCCAATCCAGGTGCAATTGAACAAAACTAAGAACCACCTAAACCAACTCTCAACATAATCTCATTAAAATAAAATAATGGTTCCCTGTCCTCCCATCACCATGTATGCATTTTCTGTGTGCATTTTGTAAAAAGACTTAGGCGCCCAGAAGAATGGGTGTCTAACTAGAGCTGTCAATCAAATGACCTCACCCTGTCAATTAAATAGGTGCCTCCCAGCTAGGACATGATAAATAGACCCTCCCCTAAAAGTTTGGGGCCTTTGTCTACCTTGACTCTGGCTCACTGGTCTCTTGGAGTGTATTCAAATAAAACTTTTACTCTGCTTTGCTATGTGTCTCTGCCTTTCAGTTCTTTGTTTCAGCGGGACAAGGACCAAGGAGAACAAACTCCACACACAACATACTTGGTGCCAAGACTCAGATTGCCACTCCCACCATTAAGGTGTACTAAATAAAAGCCTCCCGGGGCTTTAACTCTCTTCTGGGTCTCTCAACTTAATTCTTTCCTTTGAGGGGACTGACGGAGGAATTCCTTACTCCACCACCTGGTAACAGTTCCAGTTAGCCCACTTACTTTATCTGCAGCCAATGTAAATTTAGAGAACTTTCTTTCATTGAGACCCACTTATAAATATCACCAGTTTCTTGAGTCTAGCAGAGTTATTTCTGTGAACTGGTCTGTTGCTGGTGAAGCAGAAACTTCCTGACTTTTAACCTGGCTGCATCTGCAAAGGCTCACTAAACCCTTTTATTTCAGAGATCTTGAGGTCTCCAGAGTTTTTCATTTCTCACAAAGATTCCATCCTGGCAACAAATAGTGGCAAATCTATTAAGATTGTCCAATACAACGCAGAACACCCCACCCCCCCATCCCTTTTTTTTTTTGACCACCACGGGTGACACCTGGACACAGGCTCCGGTCAGAGTCGGCAGAGTCAGGATTTCACAGGCAGGTAAGCGGTTCAGCTGAAGCCTGCAGGGAGAGCTCTGTGACTGAGCAAGCGCGCGGAGTAAATGCTGGCCCTCTGAAGGGGCCCAGAGAGGAGCGGCTGGGACACGCTGAGCTCTTCAGGTCAGCTCAGAGAACGGCAGAATTAGGCTTGATGTGCCCCTGTCTCGGTCCCTCTTCCCAGAGAAGGGCTGATCTTGCAGGGTCTTAGGAGTTCTACACGGGCCTGCAGGAGAAAAACCTCTGGATGCCCGGATGCCGGAAGTCCTTCCTCCTAGGCGCGTCTGCAAGTTTTACGGCACCTGCTGCCCGACAGAAAAACCCCAATCTTCCTCAAGTCCTTCCCCCAGGCTTCCACCTCCACTCGGAGTCACAGTGAAGCAGCTCCTCATCCAGGTACGGGAGGTGGGAGGTGGTGGCAGGAACGTCTCCTCCTCCAGAAGCCTCACTAACTAAGCTCAGTGGGAAATGTCCTCTCCTGGAGGGCTGGCCAGGTCAGAGAAGAGGCTCCGGCCGAAAGGCTGTGCAGGTGTTATCAGGCTGTAGCTGGTTCTGAACCCATGTTCAGCTGCTCGTGGCTCAAAAGGCTAAAAATCGAGAGACATGTGTTGGTGAAAAGGAAAGTTTTTATTCAGGCAGTCAGCGTCTCAGGAAGCTGGAGGCCTAGCTTCCCAATACTGATTCTGAAGAGTGGTTCATAGAAAAAGAGTTTCAATGGGAACTTCAGGGAGTCCGTGGCTTGCCGGCAGATTTGCTGGGGTCAAGGAGGCTGTATGCTTCAAGACTGCCTGGAGAATGGAATGTCCTTTTTTGTTATTTCCAGGGGTTTCCAGACGAACTTCCAGAACCTCCGAAAAGTCTGGTTAGAGGGCAACATGGAGGGAGAGGTTTCACTTCTTAGCTTGTTTTAAAAGGGGTGGGGGTTGTGGGCTTTGTTAGAGCCTCCAACACAGGGACGGTATATCTTGAACCTTAGTAGATGTGATCATTCATGATTTCAACTTAGTTATTGATACATTTCTGACCACATTTTATAAATTTGAATAATTGTAAGAATTACCATGTCATATTATGCTCAGTGAAATAAGCAAGGCAGAGAAAGACAAGTACCAAATGATTTCTCTCATTTGTGGAATATAACAACGAAGCATAACTGAAGGAACAAAACAGCAGCAGACTCACAAACTCCAAGAAGGGCCTAGCAGTTACCAAAGGGGAGGGGTGGGGAGGGAGGGAGAAGGGGATTGAGGGGTATTATGATTAGTACACATGGTGTGGGAGGGATCATGGGGAAGACACTGTAGCACAGAGAAGACAACTACTGACTGTGTGTCTTACTATACACATGGACAGTGACTGCAATGGGGTATGGGGGGACTCGATAATATGGGCGAATATAGTAACCACATTGTTTTTCATGTGAAACCTTCATAAGAGTGTATATCAATAATACCTTAATAAAAAAAGTGTATAAAAATACAAAAAAAAAAGAGTTACCATGTCAAGTGATAATACAATTTTAAAGAGTTAATCACTGATTACTCTGAGTAATTCCCCAAAGTAATTTTTTATTTGGTTCTAGAGTACAACTTAACTATATAAAATTGGGAGGGGATTGTCATATGGTCTTGAATGTGTGAAAAACCTTGATAATTACTCCCTAATCACAAGTCATGTTTATGTGTGGTAAATAAGTGAAGTCTGGATATTTATATAAGGCATAACAATCTTCTGAGATAAGAGAATTAAATATACACGCTATTCAATTATTCAATATATATTCAATTATATACAAGGAATATTCATTCTACTTTTATTCCTTGGGAAGGGAAAATTATTCTCTAGGCAGAGATAGAGAATATAAAAGAAAAGTAAAAATATATATAAAAAAAGTACAAAAAGGAGAGCCCAATATGTGTTCCCAGTGCTGCTGTGTGCTCTGGCCCTGTGAACAGCATTATAATTATTTTTCTGCAGGTACATTTTGCTATTTCTTGTCCAATTGTAACATGACAGAATGTTAGAATTAATAATGTGGGACAATTACTTTTACCGGAAGTGTCCAGTAAAAGGTAAATGATTTTTTGAAGTGATTAGAGGAATGGAATTAGATTTTTATCCAGAGAAACCAAGTAATAGATATTAAAAAACAAAAAACAAAAAACAAACAAAAAAACAGTCCTAATATATAAAGCTGTAGCTATAATGTGTGATAATCTCTTGGTGTAAGTTTTTGGAAGAATAAAGAAGATCACAATATTTAAAGGAATTCTTCCTCAAGTTTAAGTAATGAGCATTAAGTTACCAGCAATCCTAATACAGTAAAATCTAATCAAATTCAGCCATCCAATACAATAATTCCATTTTAAGCAAAACTGAAAGAAATAGGCTAAAAAGCAAAAGTGCTAAAAGAAAGAGGATATGCTAATCTATGTCTTTTGGTATAAAGATTGTCTTGCCACAAAGATCTAGGGTAGAAATTGTTTAATTTGTGCTGTTGTCAGCTCCATACAAAGGTCTTGCTTTAGCTGTCTTCTGACAGTATTCTGATTCAGAAGTATTATTTAAGTTTCCTCAACTTGAGGTCGTTAGTTGGTATGCTCTCATAATCACTTTTAAATTATTTTTGTCTCTGATTTGGAAACATGGATCATAAGATCCATTGCTTGGAATTTTAATGTTGAGCTAGTTGCTCACGGTATTGTATAAGATTCTTCCCATTCTGATTGGATTGCTGGCATTCTGTAAATTTTCTTCCAGAAGTCCAAGCCTCCAGGTTTTAGGTCATTAAAGGTCTCTTAGGAGAATATTGAAATAGACTGCTCTTTCCTTTTTAATGTCAAGACTGAATATACTTCCTGACTGCCTTGGCCATATTCTCTTGTAACACAGCAGGTTCTCGGATGAGAAATTATGTTTCTAAAGGCATAGGTTGGCCAGTTACTATAGGATTTAGAAAAATTGATGAAATCATTTCCTTGATTTATTGCTCTTGACTTTTCCTATGCTGGGGAAGAAGTTTCCTTCTACCCTTCAGGGTTCTCCTAGCTGGTCTAAGAATCAAATTGGCATAAGACAGATTAATAGAATAAAACTAAATTTAATTACATACATATGGAGGAATCCACACAGAGGAGATTACAAAGACAGACAGGGAAAATAAGGTATAAATGTCATCCTGAACTCAGGGTAGGGGTCTGAGACTTCAAAGGGAAGGAGGGCAAATCACAGGAATTTGAAGGAGTAAATGTTTGGCAAACAAATGTTTGCTGGGCTTCACAGAAGCAATGAAATATGGAGAGGAATTTTAACAAACAGACTTTGCTAAATTCCTCCCCATGCACCTCACGTAGGACATACTATAATGTAGTTATCTAATGTGAGAGCTTTCTTCCTGGAGTAGCTCCTCCATCTAAATTCTTTTAGGCAGTTAGGTCAAAGTTTCTTAGTCTTTTGGGCTTGGGTTGTTTTTAGCTCAACATAATCTGCTTGCCAAAGTGGCACACTTTGACACAGCCTGCACTTGGACCCTGCACCTACCATATATAACGTTATAATCTTTTTCTGTGTAACCTGTCTAAATAGCAAAATTTGGTATCTTTATGTCCTTAATTATTTAAGCAAACAAAGATTCCTTACTTAGGAAATAACTAATGTCTTTATAACCATATTTCCTTCTATGTTTATTTTCAAATATCTTATAGGCACTTAATAGGTAACCAATTATTTCACCAGCACCTGTAATCCTATATTAATCAGATATTCCAATATCTTCTTACCCTTTGTTGATTTCTGCTTCCCCAAAGTGGATCCTATTATTTAAAACTGAATTCAATTCTATTACAAATTGAGGATGTCTTTTGTACCTAATACTACTTTTCAGATGTTTTAGATGACCTCTAGAAATTTACAGAGATTTATTCTTTAGTCTTAAAAAGAAAGGAGCTAAAATAATTAGGTTCATTTGATGTGTTTCTACTGATGAGTTATATGGAAAGAGTTGACAACTCAGAAAAATGCACAGACTTCCCTAGATTAAATTTATATAGGTTGACCAATCAAAAGCTCTAGAGACAGAGATCTCTGAAGTAAAAGGGTTTAGTGAGCCTTTATAGATGCTAGTCAGAAAAAAAGACTAGGTCCTGGGGCAAGAAGTTTCTGCTTCACCAGCAGCAAGGCCAGATAACAAACAATTTCTCTGCTAGACTCAAGAAGCAGGTGACAATTATAAGGGGTCTCAAGGAAAGAATTTTTTTTAAATTTACATTGCCCACAGATAAGGAAAGTGGACTAACTCACATTGGGGAAAATCCAGGGATAGATGGTTAGTTCATAGAGAAGGCTTGTGGATTGTTGTTGATAATGGTTAGACACTGGTCATCCACAAGGGGGATGCGGTGGTTTTGGGGACTTTCTAGGTGATTGCTGAATGACATTGTTCAGGAACTGAGAGTTTCTGGTTAAGCTTTGGTCGGTGGTTATTGACTGATTACCTTCCCTTGTTTCTCTCCCTCATTTTCCAGCCTTTATGTCACTTAATTTAGGACACTTCAGAATTTTTCCTTATCAAGGTACTATATAATTTAAAAATGTTTCAGAAATTATATGGTTTTATGAAGTCTTTGGTGATTTGTCAATTCCCTCATTTTCCATAATGTGTACTAACTTCATGAAAAACAATGAAATAGCATTTCATCAAGTTTGTCTATATTTATCAGACTCCTGTTGATGTTTTGTCTGATGATTTTAGGTAACAACAGTATGAACTTATCAGTCATGAATATTGTGGAGGAGGAAGAAGTTTTCCTCAACCCTCCTAGGGTCCCTGGTGTTTTGAATAGTAAACTGACAAAGATGAGTTAACAGGAGAAAAGCAAATTTTATAAAATCTTGTCATATGCATGGGAGACTTTACAAGAGAATAAAGACCCAAAGAAGTGGCAAGAGCAGAAAGCTTTTATACATCCCTTTTAGAGAAAGAAACTATAAATTTTTAGAGAATTTTGTTAAGACAGAAGGGTTTGGTCTAAGGATGGTAAATGGTGAAATATTAACTAGGAACATAAGAGTTAGATGAACAAGATTTGTTTATTCAGATTTCATGGCCCCAAATTTCCTGTCTTTGGGATAAGAATGTCTTCCTTCTGCCTGGTTCAAGGAGGGTAACTTTCATATGAGAGATTTATCTTCTGCTTTTAGAAAAAAGTGTGAGGAGGAGGGAAGGTCAGAGTGACTTTCCTGCTTCAGTTTTTCCTAACAGCTTCAGCTTAATGTTCAATATGCCAGTGTGCCCTATTTTGGGTAGCAGGTCGTAAACTCTATCAGTATTAATAAATGTTAACTTGGCAGCAACTTTATAATTTGAAACTAGCGTCCTCTAAGCAAGTAGTTCATAATCCACAATGTAAATTTATTACAAGTATGGTATAATGAACCCCCAAGGTAACTCCAGATCTCCTCCTGGGTCTTAGGGCACCTATGGCCAACCTGTGTTGGTGGTCTGGATGCCCCATTGGGATTTTTACATCTTGTTTGGCCCTGATAAGGAAGTAGACTGAACCATAAATGGGAGGGGTTTTGGGAGTGTTCTGCCATCTGGTGACAAGGGAGTAAGTAAAGGAGGGGACCTTGTCCAGATAGGGCAGGACCTGCTTATGTCTGCCTAGCTACTTGATGTTGTTATTTGATGTTCTTTTTTTTTTTTTTTTTTTTTTATTGAAGGGTAGTTGACAACAGTATTACATTACATTGGTTTCAGGTGTACAACACAGTGATTCAACATTTATATACATGATAATTCTAGGTACCAGCTATCACCATACCAAGTTGTTACAATATTTTGACTATATTCCTTATGCTATACATTACATCTCGGTTACTTATTTATTTTACAATTGGAAGTGTGTTTATATATATATATATATATATATATATATATATATATATGTATATATATATATTTTTTTGTGAGGGCATCCCTCATATTTATTGATCAAATAGTTGTTAACAACAATAAATTTCTGTATAGGGGGGTCAATACTCAATGCACAATCATTAATCCACCCCAAGCCAAATTTTCGTCAGTCTCCAATCTTCTGATGCATAACGAACAAATTCTTACATGGAGTAGAAATTCTTACATAGTGAATAAGTTACATGGTGAACAGTGCAAGGGCAGTCATCACAGAAGCTTTCAGTTTTGTTCATGCATTATGAACTATAAACAGTCAGTTCAAATATGAATATTCATTTGATTTTTAAACTTGATTTATATGTGGATACCACATTTCTCTATTATTATTATTTTTAATAAAATGCTGAAGTGGTAGGTAGATACGAGATAAAGGTAGAAAACAGAGTTTAGTGTTGTAAGAGAGCAAATGTAGATGATCAGGTGTGTGCCTGTAGACTATGTGTTAATCTGAGCTAGACGAGGGCAATAAACATCCATGTATGCAGAAGATTTCTCTCAGAACAGGGGGGGTGAGGTTCTAAGCCTCACATCTGCTGCTCCCCATTTTCTCACCAGATGGCCCCCTGCGACTGTGCCTGTCTTAGGTTGCTCCTCCCTTGAGGAATCTTACCCATCTCTGGCTAACCAGTCATCTTCCGGGGCCATACAGGGAAATGTTAAGTTGGTAAGTGAGAGAGAAGCCTTATTGTTTGAAAAGGTTAGCTTTTTACTTCTTTGCATATTTATGCCCTGTGGCTTCTATGCCCAGCATTTGTCTTGAGGTGTCTTTACCACTTGGAAGAATTATGATACTCGGTAAATTCGACATGTGGCACGGGTTCTATTTAAAGGTTGTGATTAGGTAGGAAGAAGAAAAGCTATAGAAGTAGCAGGCAGAAGAAAACCTGGGAAGATTGATCATTTCTTTGACATATCTTCTTGTAGAGTAACTTCAGCATGGATAGGTTTTAAGCTACTAATTAAATTGTGCACACACATTAACATAATAGGAATATAGTTACCTAACCAAAGCATACCTGTAATTACAAGCCATCTCCAGTGAAACCAAGAAAACCAGTTAGGCACCTTAGGCATTTGTGAAAACTTATCTGTGATATGGTGGATATTGTCCAACTGAACTTGAACAGTCTGAGAGAATTCAGATAAATTAGAACAACCCATTCCTGGGGACTGTTCACATCCCATATGTTCTTTTAACAATAAATAGTCTGTGGTTGTAAGATTTTGGAGTGCTACAATTTGCACTTCTCCTAATTCTTGGTTGAGTTCCAACAGTATAGATCCAGTCCAATTTGTTGTTTTACTGTATGCACAGGCCAGCTTAGATATCTCCTTCATCATTCCCATGGCAAGTCCAGGAACTGGTGGGATGAGTGCATCTACACCTGTGGCAGTGCATGGATCTTTGTTGGAGTTTTTTTTTTTTTTGCTGATCATCTTCTGTCATGAGTCTTCCCGAGAGTGCTGATGTTAGAAGTTCTTTTTCATATCATATCTTAGTTCATTTTCGGGGTAGCCAAATTAGGCTTTGATCCTCTGTATAAACACAAACAGACCCTTTGCCTATACTTTTATATGCCCTTTATATCATTGTGTAGAACTCATTGGAGGTCAACACATAGGAACTGCTTTTTTTTTTTTTTAATCATTAATCTACACTTACATGATGAATACTTTGTTTACTAGGCTCTCTCCTATACCAGGTCCCCCCTATATACTCCTTTACAGTCACTGTCCATCAGCGTAGCAAACTGTTGTAGAATCACTACTTGTCTTCTCTGTGTTGTACAGCCCTCCCCTTTCTCCCACCCCCCTATGGATGCTAATCTTAATACCCCTCTTTTTCTGCCCCCCCTTATGCCTCCCTACCCACCCCATCCTACCCAGTCCCTTTCCCTTTGGTACCTGTTAATCCATTCTTGAGTTCTGTGATTCTGGTGCTGTTTTGTTCTTTCAGTTTTTCCTTTGTTCTTATATTCCACAGATGAGTGAAATCATTCGGTATTTCTCTTTCTCTGCTTGGCTTGTTTCACTGAGCATAATACCCTCCAGCTCCATCCATGTTGCTGCAAATGGTTGGATTTGCCCTTTTCTTATGGCTGAGAAGTATTCCATTGTGTATATGTACCACATCTTCTTTATCCATTCATCTATCGATGGACATTTAGGTTGCTTCCAATTCTTGGCTATTGTAAATAGTGCTGCGATAAACATAGGGGTACATTGGTCTTTCTCATACTCAATTGCTGCATTCTTAGGGTAAATTCCTAGGAGTGCAATTCCTGGGTCAAATGGTATGTCTGTTTTGAGCATTTTGATGTACCTCCATACTGCTTTCCACAATGGTTGAACAAGTTTACATTCCCACCAGCAGTGTAGGAGGGTTCCCCTTTCTCCACAGCCTCGCCAACACTTGTTGCTGTTTGTCCTCTGGATGGCAGCCATCCTTACTGGTGTGAGGTGATACCTCATTGTAGTTTTAATTTGCATTTCTCTGATAATTAGCGATGTGCAGCATCTTTTCATGTGTCTGTTGGCCATCTGTATTTCTTTTTTGGAGAACTGTCTGTTCAGTTCCTTTGCCCATTTTTTAATTGGGTTATTTGTTTTTTGTTTGTTGAGGCGTGTGAGCTCTTTATATATTCTGGACGTCAAGCCTTTATCAGATGTGTCATTTTCAAATATATTCTCCCATACTGTAGGGTTCCTTTTTGTTCTATTGATGGTGTCTTTTGCTGTACAGAAGCTTTTCAGCTTAATATAGTCCCACTTGTTCATTTTTGCTGTTGTTTTCCTTGCCCGGGGAGATATGTTCAAGAAGAGGTCACTCATGTTTATGTCTAAGAGGTTTGTGCCTAAGTTTTCTTCCAAGAGTTTAATGGTTTCATGACTTACATTCAGGTCTTTGATCCATTTTGAGTTTACTTTTGTATATGGGGTTAGACAATGGTCCAGTTTCATTCTCCTACATGTAGCTGTCCAGTTTTGCCAGCACCATCTGTTGAAGAGACTCTCATTTCGCCATTGTATGTCCATGGCTCCTTTATCAAATATTAATTGACCATATATGTCTGGGTTAATGTCTGGATTGTCTAGTCTGTTCCATTGGTCTGTGGCTCTGTTCTTGTGCCAGTACCAAATTGTCTTGATTACAATTGCTTTATAGTAGAGCTTGAAGTTGGGGAGTGAGATCCCCCCTACTTTATTCTTCTTTCTCAGGATTGCTTTGGTTATTCGTGGTCTTTGGTGGTTCCATATGAATTTTTGAATTATTTGTTCCAGTTCATTGAAGAATGTTGCTGGTAGTTTCATAGGGATTGCATCAAATCTGTATATTGCTTTGGGCAGGATGGCCATTTTGACGATATTAATTCTTCCTAGCCACGGGCATGGGATGCGTTTCCATCTGTTAGTGTCCCCTTTAATTTCTTTTAAGAGTGACTTGTAGTTTTCAGAATATAAGCCTTACACTTCTTTGGTTAGGTTTATTCCTAGGTATTTTATTTTTTTTGATGCAATTGTGAATGGAGTTGTTTTCCTGATTTCTCTTTCTGTTGGTTCATTGTTGGTATATAGGAAAGCCACAGATTTCTGTGTGTTGATTTTGTATCCTGCAACTTTGCTGTATTCCGATATCAGTTCTAGTAGTTCTAGGGTGGAGTCTTTAGGGTTTTTTATGTACAGTATCATGTCATCTGCAAATAGTGACAGTTTAACTTCTTCTTTGCCAATCTGGATTCCTTGTATTTTTTTGTTTTGTCTGATTGCCGTGGCTAGGACCTCCAGTACTATGTTAAATAACAGTGGGGAGAGTGGGCATCCCTGTCTAGTTCCCGATCTCAGCGGAAATGCTTTCAGCTTCTCGCTGTTCAATGTAATGTTGGCTGTGTGTTTTTCATAGATGGCCTTTATTATGTTGAGGTACTTGCCCTCTATTCCCATTTTGCTGAGAGTTTTTATCATGAGTGGATGTTGAAGTTTGTCCAATGCTTTTTCAGCATCTATGGAGATGATCATGTGGTTTTTGACTTTCTTTTTGTTGATGTGGTGGATGATGTTGATGGACTTTCGAATGTTGTACCATCCTTGCATCCCTGGGATGAATCCCACTTGGTCATGGTGTACAATGGTTTTGATGTATTTTTGAATTCGGTTTGCTAAAATTTTGTTGAGTATTTTTGCGTCTACGTTCATCAGGGATATTGGTCTGTAGTTTTCTTTTTTGTTGGTGTCTTTGCCTGGTTTTGGTATTAGGGTGATGTTAGCTTCATCGAATGAGTTTGAGAGTATCCCCTCCTCTTCTATTTCTTGGAAAACTTTAAGGAGAATGGGTATTATGTCTTCCCTGTATGTCTGATAAAATTCCAAGGTAAATCCATCTGGCCCGGGGGTTTTGTTCTTTGGTAGTTTTTTGATTACCGCTTCAATTTCGTTGCTGGTAATTGGTCTGTTTAGATTTTCTGTTTCTTTTTGGGTCAGTCTTGGAAGGTTGTATTTTTCTAGGAAGTTGTCCATTTCTCCTAGGTTTCCCAGCTTGTTAGCATATAGGTTTTCATAGTAGTCTCTAATAATTCTTTGTATTTCTGCGGGGTCCGTCGTGATTTTTCCTTTCTCGTTTCTGATACTGTTGATTTGTGTTGACTCTCTTTTCCTCTTAATAAGTCTGGCTAGAGGCTTATCTATTTTGTTTATTTTCTCGAAGATCCAGCTCTTGGTTTCATTGATTTTTGCTATTGTTTTATTCTTCTCAATTTTATTTATTTCTTCTCTGATCTTTATTATGTCCCTCCTTCTGCTGACCTTAGGCCTCATTTGTTCTTCTTTTTCCAATTTCGATAGTTGTGACATTAGGCCTTTCATTTGGGATTGCTCTTCCTTTTTTAAATATGCTTGGATTGCTATATACTTTCCTCTTAAGACTGCTTTTCCTGCATCCCACAGAAGTTGGGGCTTAGTGTTGTTGTTGTCATTTGTTTCCATATATTGCTTGATCTCCATTTTGATTTGGTCATTGATCCATTGATTATTTAGGAGCGTGTTGTTTAGCCTCCATGTGTTTGTGAGCCTTTTTGCTTTTTACTTTCTTTGTACAGTTTATTTCTAGTTTAATGCCTTTGTGGTCTGAAAAGTTGGTTGGTAGGGTTTCAATCTTTTGGAATTTACTGAGGCTCTTTTTGTGTCCTAGTATGTGGTCTATTCTGGAGAATGTTCCATGTGCACTTGAGAAGAATGTGTATCCTGTTGCTTTTGGATGTAGAGTTCTGTAGATGTCTATTAGGTCCATCTGTTCTAGTGTGTTGTTCAGTGCCTCTGCGTCCTTACTTATTTTCTGTCTGGTGGATCTGTCCTTTGGAGTTAGTGGTGTGTTGAAGTCTCCTAGAATGAATGCATTGCATTCTATTTCCTCCTTTAGTTCTGTTAATATTTGTTTCAGGTATGTTGGTGGTCCTGTATTGGGTGCATATATATTTATAATGGTTATATCCTCTTGATGGACTGAGCCCTTTATCATTATGTAATGTCCTTCTTTGTCTTTTGTTACTTTCTTTATTTTGAAGTCTGTTTTGTCTGATACCAGAATTGCAACACCTGCTTTCTTCTCTCTGTTGTTTGCTTGAAATATCTTTTTCCATCCCTTGACTTTAAGTCTGTGCGCGTCTTTGGGTTTGAGGTGAGTCTCTTGTAAGCAGCATATGGATGGGTCTTGCTTTTTTATCCATTCTATTACTCTGTGTCTTTTGATTGGTGCATTCAGTCCATTTACATTTAGGGTGATTATTGAAAGGTATGAATTTATTGCCATTGCAGGCTTTAAGTTTGTGGTTACCAAAGGTTTAGGGTTAGCTTCTTTACTATCTTACTGTCTAACTTAAGTCTCTTGTTGAGCTATTATAAACACGATCTGATGATTCTTTATTTCTCTCCCTTCTTATTCTTCCTCCTCCCTTCTTCATATGTTGGGTGTTTTGTTGTGTGCTCTTTTTAGGAGTGCTCCCATCTAGAGCAGTCCCTGTAGGATGCCCTGTAGAGGTGGTTTGTGGGAGGCAAATTCCCTCAACTTTTGCTTGTCTGGGAATTGTTTAATCCCTCCTTCATATTTAAATGATATTCGTGCTGGATACAGTAGTCTTGGTTCAAGGCCCTTCTGTTTCATTGCATTAAGGATATCATGCCATTCTCTTCTGGCCTGTAGGGTTTCTGTTGAGAAGTCTGATGATAGCCTGATGGGTTTTCCTTTGTAGGTAACCTTTTTTTTCTCTCTGGCTGCCTTTAATACTTTGTCCTTGTCTTTGATCTTTGCCATTTTAATTATTATGTTTCTTGGTGTTGCCCTCCTTGGATCCCTTGTCATGGGAGTTCTGTGTACCTCTGTGTTCTGAGAGGCAATTTCTTCCCCTAGTTTGGGGAAGTTTTCAGCAATTATTTCTTCAAAGACATTTTCTATCCCCTTTTCTCTCTCTACTTCTTCTGGAATACCTATAATTCTTATATTGTTCCTTTTCGTTTGGTCACTCAGCTGTCTTAAAATTCTTTCATTCCTGGAGATCCTTTTATCTCTCTCTGCATCAGCTTCTCTGCGTTCCTGTTCTCTGTTTTCTAGTCCATTAATGGTCTCTTGCATCTCGTCCATTCTGTTTTGAAGTCCTTCCAGAGCTTGTTTTATTTCTGAATTCTCCTTCCATAGTTCTTGCATATTTCTCTGCAAGTCCATCAGCATGGTTATGACTTTTGTTTTGAATTCTTTTTCAGGAAGACTGGCTAAATCTATCTCCCCAGATTCCTTCTCAGGGGAAGATGTAGCAGATGCTGAAGCTGTCTGGGTTAGTCTTGTCTGGATCATATTTTTTTGCCTTTTCATGTTGACAGGTGTTATTGACTGTCAGCTGGGAGGGCCAAAATTTTCACTTGCTACTGGCCTTTCTTTACTGGGACAACTGTGACCCCTAGTGGCTTGTGTTGGGTAATTGCGTGTAGAGTGGGTCTTTGTGTCTTGCCTGGCCGGAAGGGAGAAATTTCCCTTTCTGTGGGCAGAGTTTGTCTCAAGCTGCTTCTCTGCTTTCGCAGCGCCCGGTGGGGTGATGGATGGGGGGGCTGCTTGACTGTTTACCTCCGTGAGGGGTCTCAGAGCTGTTGCCCAGGGGGTTAGTGCACCCGGTTTTCCCTGTAATTTCCAGCTGCTGTACCCTGATCTGTGTTGTTTCCGTCAAGCTGTTAAGTTCCTGTCCCTTTTAGACTTTCAAAAAGCCCCCGCTTTTCTTTGTCACAGGGGCATCAGCTTCGGCACCCGCTCAGAGGTCTTACTCCCTGTTCCCCCAGTATCCAGGGCCCCCTGGGCACGTACTGTGTCTGCGCTCTGGCCCAGATGGCTGGGGCTGGGTGTTCGGCAGTCCTGGGCTCCGTCTCCCTCCCGCTCTGCCTATTCTTCTCCCGCCGGGAGCTGGGGGGAGGGGCGCTCGGGTCCCGCAGGGCCGGGGCTTGTATCTTACCCCTTTCACCAGGCGCTGGGTTCTCGCTGGTGTAGCTACAGTCTGGCCACTGTCCTGCGTCTTCTGGTCTCTCTTTTAGGGCTAGTTGTGTTTGTTGTATTTTCAAAAGTATATATCTTTTTGGGAGGAGATTCCCACTGTCCTACTCACGCCGCCATGTTGGCTCCGCCTCTTGATGTTCTTGATATATTTAAAAATATGTAATTGCTATATTCATGGTATACTACCTGTATTTTGATTATTATTATATGTCTCATTCTAATATTGTTTTATCTTCTTTATGTAAATGAAGAAGAATATTCACTAAGTGGGACTAGGTTTCAAAGAGAACAGGTAAGGTCTACTTGGAACTCAGGCTTGCTTCAGCCTCACGTGGGGTAGGGGGAGTTATTGGTTCTCATTGAAACTGTCATGGTGTGAGGAGGCATGATTTTTACTGTTAATGATGGCCGGGTGTGACCTCTACTATATTAATGAGTGTATAATATATTTTGCGGTGAAATTTGGGTCAGCTTTTCCATGTTGGAACTAGCTGTTTTTTTGGGGGGTCTGTTATCTATGCCTGCACTCCATGCATCCCAGGAGAACAGCTTACATGGAATCCTTGGAATGTAAACAATCAGTTGGCTGAATTTCCCATCCACCTCTCAGCTCATGGTCTGGTCTACCTAGTCTAACAAAGGGTAGCAGAATATGTCACTGTAGAGGAGGATAAGTTTTTTCTCTACCTTTCTACGTTGTTTTGGTTGGTCTATTAATCAAATTGACATAAGACAAAATAACACGAAAAAAACAAATTTGCGTATGTGCAGGAGCCCCATAAAAAATATGAATTTCAAGGACAAGTTGGCTAGTTGAGTTTTTTAGTTTATTTGTGCAAAAATCAGTTTAAATTGGGCAGCCCAAAACTGAAAGTAGTTAAGAATATTCTACCAACAGCAGCCAGGAGATCAGATGCAGAAACAAAGCAAGAAATCACTTTATTGGCTAGAAGTTTAAGCCATTGCTTTATTTGGGAAAGCCTAGTTTGGCTATTTGTGATTGGTCTCAGA
This sequence comes from Manis pentadactyla, assembly GCF_030020395.1. Classification (NCBI taxonomy): domain Eukaryota; kingdom Metazoa; phylum Chordata; class Mammalia; order Pholidota; family Manidae; genus Manis; species Manis pentadactyla. The sequence continues at coordinate 27,475,703 of NC_080023.1, forward strand.
TTTCAATTTCTTAACCTTGTGGCATTTACAGAAATACACTCTGGCTTAGACGTCACTGTGCTTACATATTACCGAGTCAGGTTGGGTCCATTTGCCCACAAGCATCAATCAGAAAGCCAAACACCTAAGCAGCAGTCTTTAGCAGAGAGAGAGTTTTATTGCAGGGCGGCTGAGCAAGGACATGGGAGATGGGCTCAAGTCTGTCTCCGTGAACTCAGGTGGAATACAGAATCCACACAGAAACTTCGTGCTACTCAGCAGTGGCTGGTTGGCATAAATAACAAGGCTGGGGAGGGATTTTCTTATGCATGTGTATATCATATTAACAAGTAACTACGTATATTATATATTCATAAAATTGTGACCAAATCCCACCTAGAGGTGGAGATTTTAGTATGGTAATGAAAGAAAGGTAACTTGAGGCCATCTGAAACTGTTTCTGGGAAGGCTCAGATAAGTGTCTCTGGATTCAGTCAGCTTGGACTAGTCTGCTCTGGGTGAAGCTGGTTCCAGAGGTCCTGAAAAAATATCTTAGCCAAACAGCTTGTGACTTCTGTGTTAGAGAGGTTCTCTCAAAAACAGCACAGAAAGGAGTTATAGAGCAGTGAGGAACAGGGACAGGAAATGACTTGTGGCTTTTCAATTAAAAGGCAACCAGTGTCAGTCTAAATTAGCCCTGTGGTGTATGTTTTCATATGTAGTTGCCAACCCATTAGAGTCACCTCATCTAAGTTCTCCTTGTAATTACTTTACCAGTATCATACTGTCCATCTGTTCTTCCTAGGACCCATCCGTCTTCCCTAAAACTCATTTACTCTACTCTAAATGGCCTACATGCCCCTGTTCCCTGCCCCTATTAAGATGGTATTTATGTCTGAATGATAAGCCACCTTGGAGAGTTATTCATTTTCCCATGGTAACTCATATCAGGGGAAAATATGTATGGGAGCCATATACATATATATGTATATACACACAGATGTATAAGTATATGGTACATGTTAACAAAATTCTGTTTGTTTTTCTCGTTAATCTGTTTTTTTCTCAACTAAAAACTCAGAAAGTAGAGGGAAGATTGTTTTCTTCTCCTACACCCATAACTGTTTAGTACACTTTGCTTTTTTAAAGTGAACTGAAATGTTTTTAAGTGGTATCTGATTCCCTGACTCCCTCCCTCAGCCCCACCCCATTGTCTCCCAAGAATTCAGAAAATTTTATTGAGTATCCTTCCTTTTTATGGCTATTAAATTATTTGCACATGTTCATTAAGAATCTATCGTCTTTCTGTTTACCGAAGTTTAATTGTTCACTGTGGTATAACTGGGAATATTAGTTATATAAGCTGGCCTTACCTGAAATGTGGTATTTGAGAATGGTACACATTTAATTAGTTCTGACCAGCCATGTTAAAGGAGCTAAGTTTGATTTTATGGATTTAATACTTAAAAAGTCCAACCAAGAAAATGACCTAGTACCTGACTTATAGGGTCTGTGGAAGGGAGGGCATCCCTGGCAGGTCAGGTACTTTAGATTATTTTAGGAACCTTAGAGGAAATCATCCAAAATTATAGGATTGAAGGTTAGATCTCATGGAGAGAGTTTCTCAGGATTGCCTTTCTAGTGTCAAAATAATAAATAATACCCTTATGGATCTAATATGCAATTCCTATTGAAAACATCCAGCAAAGCAAGTTTTAGAAGGCCTAAGTGGTAGATAAAGACTCTTGCAGCACTGATATAAATAGGCCAGATCTAAGGTGACCAGTTTTATTTTATGGTCCATAATAATCTTTATTTGAGGTTATTTTTTAATTAAGTGGGAGGATCTATAGGAACAATTTGTGCTTCAATGGAAACCTGTGCATTATCTAGAATATTCCATTCCTGCTTATTTGATTCCAGCCTTTACTGACTGTGAGCCATTTTACAACCCTTATATTATAGATAAATTATAGAAATGCAAATTATTATCTATAGACATTCAAGTAAATTCTGTCTGATAGAGGTTCAGTTGATTTCTCTTAACACTAGAAAAAGCCAGTTTTGCTTCTATTTGCACATTCATTTCAATATTCTTGATCTATAAGCTTGCCATATTTGGATGTTCTTTTGAACTGGATGTAACATCTTACCAGTTTTTTTATTAATGTTATAATTTTGCTTCTTAAAAAATACAATGTTTGATGTATCGTAAAGATTTCCTTTGCCTTTATACCATTCCAGTTTGAAATGTATCTTATTTCATTCCTCTCTCAGTTTTCCAAAATTACTTTGGGAGTTTTATCGACTCACTTGCTTATCCGCTCACCTTGTATGTTATGCGTGTGGGGTGGGTGGGATGGGGGAGGAGTCACGGGAATAGAAAGTGATCGACAGCCAAGTGAAAGCCACTATTATTTTGTTCTGCTTTCCCTCTGATTCTTTTTATTTTTCTCTCTCTTAAGGATATTTTCCCCCAAACTTATCACACTTTTACTGGATTTTAGCTTTTAAATAATAAAAGCAAAAAATATATCAATTTTACCTTCTGCATTCTGCAACTTCATCGTTTTCTTTCATGAAGATGAAAAAAGAATGAGGAGGGGATGTGAGTCCAAAATTTAAGCATGTTGTTCTTAAATTAAAAAAGAAATTCAAACATAGCAAGTACTTTCTGTGTTTAAAACACAGGCTGAATTCCAGGTAAACCTGCAAACCAAGAATATTGTTTTCTTTTTAAATGTTTCATAATAAAAGTGATGTTTAAAAGGCTGAGTGACATTCATAAATTTGTATATAAGTAAAAAATAAAATTGAGGTGGTAGTGGAAAGGCCAGATAAAAACAATTCATTGTTTAGCCTATTAATTTCCTTCAGTTTTAACATCTCTCCTCTTCCTCATATCATAATATTTTTGGAGAAGACATGATAGAACCTTTCACAATGTATCTAAATGGAAAGTCCTGAAGTTTGTCTTTCTAAATAGTATTTTTATATACAAGGCATTAAGGTTGAAGAGAAGTAGGAGATATAAAACATTTCATGTGATTTCTTAAGCTTAACTTAATTTTTTTCAAGAATGTTACTGATGCACAAACATGCTGGCTCCCCACATATCACCAACACAATCTGTTAATAAAAACAAAGCTGACTTAATATGGCAAGGCAGAGTTGCTATTTAGCAAAGCTTTGGCAGTGTCTTACAGGGCAGAATGTATTGAGAATTGCAAGTTTGGCTTTTAGCAGATCTTTCAACACAAGAACTTGAGTAGGATTGGTTAAGACTTACAATACACTAGTTTAGAATTTGTGGAAGCAGCAAGGCAGAAACTTTGAAGTGAAGAATTCAAAGAGTCTTAGGGTGTAAACTGGTTGTTGATTTTTCCCATTGGAGAATTGATGATCATTCAGGTAATTCCTGTAATGAGCAATCAAATGATTTTTCTAGACAAATGCAGAATGCAGTGTTACTGGGTACAGAGGAATAACAAAGTCATGTTAATGTAGAAAGAAAAGTGTGGTTTCAGTTCTCTGTGTTCAGACTGGTGTGGGTTAGCTGGTTTTGGTCCTGAAAACTGACATTCAAATGCAAAAATATATATACTATTTTGAAACTGCTTATTTTAAAAAAATTCTATAGCCTTTCAAATTCTGTGTAAGATTATTATAAGCAGAGTATATGTCACCTGTCATAGATTACAGTGACTAGGGGTAAAAGAAGCAATGAAAATAAAGATGAGAAATCACTTCCTTACTCTAATGAAAAGCTGGTTATAGTATCAAAAAACCAATTGAGATGAGAAGTACACAGTGCTTGACAACAAAACAAAAGCAGCAAAAATTCCAAGCACTTGTATTTTATCCAAATAGACCTCCTGAAAAATGTAGTCATTCATACAACTCATACCATATTATCAACACAGCTGCCACTGCCACTCATTTCTACCTCTTCAGTTTTCTCCAGAGCTTTCATAAAATAAATATGTTCATAAAAGTCTTCATATTAAAACAACAAAAGAAGAAGATCTGAAGAATAGGGAAAACTATCTTTGTTAAACAAGTTAAATGTTAAAGAAGTTATTTATTGTATCTGTGTGTGTGTGTGTGTGTGTGTGTGTGTGTGTGTGTATGAAATGTTGAACTTAACCTCTGTTCTAGGAAAACAGGTTTCTGTTCCCTAATATCTCCCCTTTTTCTTCTAAGGAAAAACCTAACAAAGGAATTACCCTGCTCTCAGATATTCCGAGATAAGACCCTTCTTATTACTCCTCATGACTCCCACAAGAATTGTCAACGATTCCCTTGTTTACCTGCCTCTAAAGGATCTAAGATCCTGCCCCTTTTCTTGGGGACATTCTTTGTTAATGAATGTTCTCTGTATTGCAGTAAATAATTATTGGGAAAAAAAATCTCTTTGATTGCCTGGTGCTATATATGCATAGTATCTATATGTATATATGGGTAAATCTATTTGTAATTATAAATAGCTGTACCATATTAGACTTCAAACAATGATACATTAGGTAAACTTTCTCTTCAATATCCACAGTATCTGCTTTTGTCTTCCATGCTGCCACTCCATCATGTACAAACACTGTGTGAAGCATTAAGAAAGGACACTTTAAGAAAAGAATGAAGGTTCTATTTTATCCAGACTTTATGCTCATTTTATTCATACATATGGAGCAGCTGTAGAAAAATACGGGCTTTGGCATTTGAGATCTTGAATCTTAGTTCCTCAGATCCTTATGACTTTGAGCAAATCACTAAGTCTTAGTCTGCATTCATCTGTAAAATGGGAATAAAACAGATCTCACAAAAACATTTACATTATGTAAAATGTGTATAAATTCCCTAGTAGAAAGTAGGTGGTAGAATTCTTAACTTTTGATCTCTGTGTTTTACTCTATCAATTTACGAAGAAATATATCAAGTTCATTTATACTAAGATATAAATAAATGATAAAGGTTTTGATCTTAGAAATTACCAGAGTTATAATCCAGGGAAAACACAGACAGGAATAATCCGATACAGATAATTTTATGATTCTAAAGTGCATTTATGATTCTGAAGTTTGGACATCAGGAAGGCATCTTTGTTTCTGTGTAAGACCACCCTAGAATATAATTTGAATATGTAGTTAACATCATCTGTACTTACTATATATTTTTGTTTTTATTCCAGCTTAATTTGTTTGATTGTTTTGGACTCAGAAGATCAAATGTATTACTGGTGTTTGTTTAGAAATGACAGCATATAAACATCACTTATGTGTGGACAATATGTGGGAAAATAACAACCAGATACTAGAACTTTGAAAGCCCTGTATCCAAATATCCAGATCTTATCTTCAGGTTTCACTACTTGCTTCCTTAGGATTGTTGTTAAAAAGAACAGGGATTTTGATAGTCATTATCATTTCCATAGTTTTCCATGTGTGCCTGGGATGCTTTGTTTCCATAATAAGTCAACAGGCATTTAAAATTAACCTGTCCTACACTATATAAAGTACTCTGGCATTACTTGAGAAATAATGTGTAAGTCTCTATGGAGGAGTTGAAAATGTTGAGGAATTGAGGTGTATGCCTTTAAAAACAAGAATAAATGAAAACACTAAAACACCAGTGCTATATTAGGATGAGCATACTAAAAGCATTTCAGAAATTCAAAAAGGAAAAAAAAAAACCCACCAATATAAGTTAATGTAATTACATTACTGGCTTTCAAGGCCAGAAAAATGTTTGGAATTGTATTTAATTCACAGTAGGCAATTAATAAGTATCTATTTTAATGAATAAATGAATGAATGTGTGAATGAATGATTGAATGCTTGCACATACATACATACACATACACACACCTGGTAAAGTAATCGTGATGGGAAATTGCTTTTGACAAATATGTAGGTTAAGAAAAGCAGAAAATAATTACATATAGAAGAAGACTGATGAGCAAAACCACAGAAACCACAATTACAGTGGACTGTAGGGTTAAGTGAAAAAGCCATTGAGAGATAAAGTGAATGGGCAAATAGAGCATCATTGAAAAATTGTGCATATATAAAAAATATTTTTAAGAAGTTAATATTTCCATAAAAATCATAAAAATTAGTGATATTCTTCCATCCACCTTCTGCCGAAAAAATCTGTTTTTCATTTACACTTTCAAATTGTATTTGAAATCACTTTTGGTAATCACTTCCATGTTTATAAATAAAAAGGTAATCCTGTTATTTCAATAGCAAATGATTTTTTAAAATAAATTGTTAATATTTTGATCACTTACAGACCTACCTCCTTTTTTCTTTTTCCTCTCTCACACATACTCATAGTCATGCCCTTCCCTTAACTACCAATGCAATTATATTTAAAATTTTACATGTGCAATATTTCCTTCTTATGTTACCAGAATTATAAGAATTATACAAATATTATTATGCAGATCTGAGTAATATAGAATACTGATGTATCCTTTTTATATAAATATTAGCTTTCTGTGAAATTATAAATTGTCTCCTTGCCATTTGTTTAATGTCTATAAGCCTATGTCCAGACTTTCTGCTAAGAGTTAAATCTTCTCAACACAGTCTAACAGACCAAGTGGACCCTCAGCCGTCCGCTCCTCTTAAAGCCTTCACACCTGTCTCCTCCACTTCCTGCTTATCTCTGAAAAGGCAGAATCAGACTGATGATCCATCCCCTTCCTAGAATCTGTTTTTGCTTTTATTGTAGTGATTCCCCTTGTTTCTTTCCCTTTCCTAGGTTCCAATATTTCAAACGCTTGGCTTTATTAACTCATTTTAGTAGAACACTATTCCAGTAGTTTCTTGAAGAACACTACATAGGTAACAGATTATTTTGCGTGTATGAAAGTGATTTATTTAACCTCATTTTGTTCTTTACAGTACTATTGGACTTCACTTTTCTCTGAATTTCAATGACATTGTTTTATTTTCTTCATCGGTGTCATTTGACAAGTCTAATGTCATTCTGTTTCTTAAATGAAATTTTAAAAAAATCTCTGGGTGCTTTTAGCTCATTGTTTTGAATTTTATGAAATCTCTGAATTAAGTGATTTTCTGGATTTTTTGCCCTTCCATTGTGGTAGGCACATTATCAGTTGTTGAAAATTTCTGTACCTTTGCGTGTCTCTGTGTATATGTTTTTAATACACTTTTTGCTCTTTTCACTGTCACCAGTTTTTAGAATTCCTATTACATGTAATGCCTAGACTGAGCTTATATCTTCATTATCATTTTTTTGTCATTTCATCTCTCTCATTTTTAATGTTTACTCTGATGGCTATCAAATTTATCTTCCACTTCTGTTGAGTCATTTATTTATAAGAGTTCTTTAGTTGTATGAGTGATCATTTTTAGTCTCTTGTTCTTATTTCATGATTACGGTATCTTTTCCTGTATCTCATGTACATTAATTCCTTCTTTTGAGGTTTTTCACCTACTTTTACAGTTTCTTTCAAGTACTTATTTTTTCCTTGTTTATATTGGTCTTCATCTTATATGTAGTGGCCTTCCCTAGTATATACCCTTGCATACCCATAAATCTTTGTATTAAATTTTGTCTTTACTACTCTTTAGGTATTTTCTATGTAAATAAATCTTCGAATCCCATGTCTAGGGCCCTAAGCCTGTCTGCTATTTTTATGTAAGTAATTGTCAGTTTGTTCTTAATCCTGTGTTTTCTCTGTGTCCCTTGGCCTCAGCTCTGCCTGAAGACTCTGGTCCAGAATTTAGTTGAAACTGTAATGAGTGAAAATCTGTTGTTTCAGGCTTATGCGTGTTGGTGTTTGCTGATCCAAAACATATTTTTTATATTGGAGAATTATATTGGTTTTATTGATTTGCTAATGGTTTTCATCCGAGATAAATATTTGGTTTTATCAAATATATTTTTGACATATATCAAGATAAGATAATTTTTACTTTCATCATCACTAATGAATGATAATGATCTACTGATTTAATTTTCTATGGTGAATTTTCATGATTTGAAATGAGATTTACCTGTTTCATAAAAATAGCTGGCAAGTTTTCTTCTTTCTCTATGCTCTGTAATTAATTTGGAAAAAATGACTTATAGAAGAGCCCAGATATTTTTCATTGACTTAATTCTTTAGAAACATTCCCAGAAAATTCTGTGGATTTTCATCTAATTAGATCATCATTACTCTGTGAGTCAGCATTAGACATTTATGTTTTACTAGAAGATTAATTTATTCAGGTTTAAACTTTGATTAAGGCACTGGGTTAATTACAGAGTGGCTAGGTTCCTAGCTTTTTAATATGACATGATGGCAAAAATGAATTTAAATCAATAATTGAAAAGAAGTCTATGTTTTAAAAGAAAATGTTAACTTCCTGAAAGCATATGAATAATAATATCAGTAGACTAGAAGGACTAGATCTGAAAAGAGGAATTAACTATATGATCCTCCAGTGAAATATGCTTGCATATATGCATGTTTCAAAAGAGATAAATGAATACAGGTTCAAAAAGAATAAATAGACAAGAGCCTACTCTTGTTATCATAAGAAAAAGTAGAAGAAGGAGGAGGAAGAAAAGAAATGTCAAGATTATGGCTTTTGAAGATAAAAGGTTCACTTGGAGAAAAAGATGGAATTGTAGTATCTGACAAAATACAGTTCTTCAGTTATACTTTAGTTTTGAGGGAGTAAGGGGAGAGAGTGGAGGAAGTGTTAGGGTTGACACACTAGTTAATTTCAACAAACATAATCAAAACACTTTTTATTGGTAATATATTTTAGTTTAAATACTGTGGAGTTATAATAATTAAAACCTATCTGCCATAGTACGTGTTGTTTGGTGGTGATGTGGTCAGTCAGGCTGACAGTAAGTGATGATGTCATACTGGCCAAATACACTTAATTTGTAGAGTGCAATTAGGATAATTACATAAAAATAATTGTAATGCAATTTTTCTAGAAGAATGATTTGTCAGTTTCTAATCTTTCACTACTTTTGTTTTTAAGTCCCTTTTTCTTTCTTATATGGTTAGTAAAAAACTCTTTTCAACCTTGAATTGAAATCACATGGCTAGGGACACACATGAATAAATAAGTAGATAAAAAGATCATGACTTTTTTTCTTGACATTAAGATGTTTAAACTCCAGAGTATTATTAATTCAAAACAATTACACTCCTTGAAGTTACCTCTTTCTAGCTAAATAGTTACCAGACAGCATAGCAATGTAAAAGATTAGAAAGTAGAGAGGTAACATCAGACTGGCTGTAGGTTTTTTGAGATGATTGAATCAGTTTTTCCTGTATCAGATTATATTTCAAATAATAAAGATACTCTTATTTGTCTCCTTCCCTGCATAATGGTACCAGTATTGTCCAAATGTTCCCCAAACAATGATTAGTTTTTTTCTCCTTTTTTTTTGTCTGAGTAATTTTCTATTATTTTTTAAGGATAAGCCACTCTCATGTCCATTGGCAATCAATATAAAAGTAGTAAAATTCTATCAAATGTCAGCACTCAATTAACAGTGAAGTTTCAGCAAACTCTATTTGCACCCACATTCTACTTTATATAAAAGCCTAAAATTGTGGTTCATTTCTTAACTCCACATATACAATTGGAAACCAGTAAAAGGCAAGGATAGAAGGCAGAAATGATCAGTTTGGATGTAAAAATAAACATTTTTACCAATAGGAAGCCATCCTATTTCTTGCTTGAGGGAATTGAATACACTGTAACATAATGTAATCTTTAAAAGCATAATAGCCCAGAGACAACTGTGAATAGAGTGCATGAATACTGACATTGACAAATTGTCTAAAAGTTGATGAAATATAAATGGGACTGACAAACTTTCCAATTCCATTGATGTGTAGGTACTTTAAAAATCAAAATGCTGAAATCATTTTAATGCTTGTACTTGTGCAAGACTTTTAAAGCCCGTTTAGGGAAAAAAAAAGTCTGAAAGTGCAATATTATATTGTGTTATTATATAAAGTTACCAACACAACATAGAATCTAATATGAATTCAACTTTATAAAAATCACTATTCTAAGAGAGAAAAGAAATGTTGATTTAGTAAGGAAAATAACAGCTACATTTCCGCTTGCACTAAGAAAAAACAACCAGGGGTGAAAAACTTCCTTAAATTCTACAACTACAAATTTATGTGTAAACATTGCTATCTTTTTATTCCTTAGGCTCCTCTCTCTGTCCTTCCCGAGGACTATACCCTCTCTCTCTGCCTGATCCTGTTTCCCTTCTCTAGCACCTTTCCTAATATATTATCCAATTAATTATCATATCTTGCTCTTACTCTCTCCAATAGCTTCCTTTCAAAATAACTTCTTTATTTTCTCCAACATCTTCTCCTTAAAATCATTTATTCTTCACTCCAAGTTTTTTCCCTATATTTTGCTCATTCTGTTTTAACCTACATGCTTTTTTACCACACCCTACTTCTAACATCACAGGAAGTGCGAGGATTTTGTTTATTTGTTTGTTTGTTTGCAAAATATGCTTTTAGAATATGGAAGCTTACCTTTAGTAAGAAAATGACTATAAAAGGGAGTTCAGGAATGCCATTAGAGGAGTAGAGCCCTACCTCATGTTATAAATCTTAAATCATATGTTAGAATTAAAAGAATACAAATAATGTGATACTCAGACATGGAAAAATTGATCAATAGAATTATAAAAAATATGTCTGTATTATACTTAAGAAAAAAAAGAGAGGTTTTTATTAAATAAAAATTATACATCCTGAAAAAGGGATGGATCAATTAACTCCTAAGATCAATTACTTTTTTGGAGAGGAAGAACTAATACTCAAACATATATACCAACAGCAAAGTTTTCAGTAACTTCTCCTAGACGTCTATTTGGATGTGCATAGGCCACCCTAGAATCAGTATGTCAAAGTTCACCATTTCTCCTCACAAAGTAACTCTTTTTCTGATGTTCGCTATCAGAGGTAGTATCACCATAATAATTCATTTGCCAAAACTAGAAAATATTTTATGATTGACCAATGTAGTTTTTCTATGTAGATCTATTTTACTTTAAAAATTATTCTTTGTATATTTACCAATGAAAATTCTGCATATATAATATAAAGGATGAGATAATCAAAATATTTTGTTGATTGAAAGGAGTAATATTTTTCTGCTTATACTTAAAGATGCTCTGACACTTCCTATCAGCAGTAGACTACTTAGTAGATTTAAAACTATCCACAGAAATTTCTAAAGATGCTAAGTTGTTTTCCAGCGTAATTTCACCTGACAGTATTAGAGTAAATAGTATCATATTACTTTATTCCCAGTTGAAGGATTTTTTCCAATAAATTTGCCTGCAATCATCTGTTTTATGAAGACTTGCTTCAAGAAATTTAGTCTGTATAAAAAGGGATCAACATAATTTGTGAACAGTTTTGTATAGGTATATCTTATTTCTTTCAACAAGATTAGAACAAAAGATATTTCAATATTACTACTGCATCTCTCACATAGGTCACAGACCCAAATTTTTAGAAATTGTTTTGAAAGTAAAAAAATATATATTAAGAATAATGAATGCCTATTATGCATTAGGCTGACATATTTCATGTTACTCAAATTTCTCAACTCTAAAAGTTATTTTTTTATATCTATATTTAACTGTCATTTTTCAAGAATGCATGGTGAAATATTAGGAAAGAAAGTTACTACCAAAATTTTAACCCAAGAAATAAGAATAAGTAGTGCATATAAAGAGTATGTTATATAGTAGTTACTGTAGCAACTGTTGATGTCTGAAGATGACAGTTAAATACTGGAAATAAAACCATGCTGGAAGTTTTAACAGTCAATATCCTAGGTGATTAATTTTTATGAATATAATTAAACAGTATTGTGACTTAATTATGAATGCAATTAAACTGTGTTATAGAGTTGTAACCATTTTGGTATAGTAGAATTTGGTAAGACTGAATTTGATCAGAGATACATCTTGAGAAAATGAGAGTAAAACTAAAATTTTGTATTGAATAGTAACTATTTGGCTGCTTTGCCATGACTCAAATTTTAGGAAGAGCTAGTTCATAAGTTTTATCAGTGATGTTTTGTGAGTTTTTATTTTTCGATTTTTGTCCAGAGAAAATTAGTTGGAAGAGGAGACATGTGGAATTAAATAAATAATAAAGAGTGAAGAAGAGTTGGGAATAGAGAACTTAACTATTTACTTTGTGTTAGGTAGTATGGGCATATTTATATCTGTTTTTTCATTGTTACAGTGAATAGTATTAGATTGATATTTATAGGCAAAAAATATAAAGAATATCCAAATCATAAACTCCATTGGACATTTACTTTTCTGTAGATCTTCCCATCTTCTTGCTCTAAATAAAACTAGGTCTTAGTAGTCATCCCTGTAGCCTTACAAGTGAAAGCATTCCCTCTCCCACACCTGTACCTCGAATACATGTAAATGGGTAGGCATCTTCTTGGTCCCCTACTGTCCTTTCCAGCAAACGTCTCCTTTCCCTCTTGTGAAATCTCCAGGATTTTTGAAGTGTATGTATGTAGCCTTATTTCATATATTTTTACCATCTTAATATTATTTAAAGACCTCCCTCTCATGTTCCTTCATTCTCTGATAATGAAATTGGATCACTGTCATCTTCTTCACTTCCTGTTATCATTCTTGGCAAATTCAAGATATAGTAGGTGGCCCCTCCAACATTCTTGATCATGTTTCCTTTGGAGATAGTATCTTCCTCTCTGTTTTATTCACTTACCCATAGAATTATAGCTTATATCCTGTCATCTCTAGCACATGAGCTACCTCCCGGGTTGTATATAATGCTTCTGCTCTCTGATCTTGACCTCCTGTAAATTGAGCTTATTTATTATCATACTTTTCTGCTCCCCTCAACACAGTATATATCTACCTTTATTTTGGTCATTGTGTGATCACAAGTCCAATCACGAGCCCAAATAGGTGAGTTGTCGTGAGAAAGTACTCAAGAGACTGAAGAAAAGACCCAGAGACTTCAACAAGACATAAGAATTTATTGAAACTTACAGGCAGGGAATCCAGGAGCAGCCAGATGGACAAGGTTGTGCACTGCTCCCATGGACAGGGAGGAAACTGCTTGTTGGGGGTCTTTTAGTGAAGGTCTGCAGGTGGGCCTTTATACCACAAAATATACCATACTTTCTAAATCTATACCTATATTCTCTGATTTCTTTACATTGCACTATAAAAAAAAATACCTTTGCTTCTATATGAAGTCAACCCTTTCACTTAATCCAATTCTTTTTAACCCACTCCTGCATCTCCTGTAACTACCTCTTTCTCTTTTATATTATCAAATTCATACTGTATTGAAAGGGTGAGAAAACCGTTTTTTTTTCTCTGTAAAGGGCCAGAAATTAAACATTTCAGGCTTTGCAGTACATATATCTGTTACAACTATTCAGTTTTCCAATTGTAACACAAAAGCTACCCTATAACATGTACATGAATGATCAGACTGTGCTCTGAAATATTTTATTTACAAAATACCTGTGATGGTCTTGATTTGGCCTGTGGGTCATAGTTTTCCAAAATGTGCTCTGATGGATCATTCCCATGCCATAATCATGCTCATCTTAAACACAGCTCAGCATTCACCCATTCTCTTTGTCTTCTTATCATCTGCTAGTTTTCCTGTAATACTTTCCACTTGATCTTTGAGCTTCAAAACTTGCTAGAAAAAGCTTCAATCAAAATCATCAATGACATACAATTAACTTTATTTTACACTATATGTATTGCATAGCCTTCTTAAACCTTCTTATGTTTTTGGTATCAACCATATCATTCTAATTTTCTTACTATCTAGCTGCCTCTTTGTTACCAATTTTCTTTTATGACTCCCTCCTTTCTCACAGATCTGTAAATGTTGAGATACCCTTAGGATCATTCTTTCTTCTACATTATCTCTCCCTTATCAGACTTTATCTGAATCTATAATTTTAAAAACTCTGTGAAAAGTTCTCCTAAATTTAAAGGTCTAATTGGTAGCACATCCTAGTGCTGCATACTATTATATTCAACCTCCTATTTGACCTTTGCTATTTAATAGGTATTTAAAACTAGACTTATCATAACCAAAACATAAGTCTTGATATATCCCCCTAAATCTACTAATTTTAAACATTTTCCCCATATCTGTTATGGTACAAATGCCAGCCTAATTGTTCAAATCTACTTTAGGAGTCATGAAAGATTATATTTTCCTACACATCAATCAGCCCATCCACCTATAAATCCTAACTCTACTCACGACATACATTCTGTATTTGACCAACTTTCACCCTTTGTACAGCAAAACTCTTGTTTAAGCAAGTAATATATCTCATATGGAATACAGGAATACCATCGTCTGTCACCTCCCCACTGCCCATTGCCACAGCAGCCTGGCAAATCTTTAAAACATAATTCATAGCATGTAGTTCCCAAATTCTAAATATTCCAGTGACTTTCAATCACAGTTAACCTCATCTCCTTCCTAAGCCCTTCAAAAACTGTATGATCTTTTTCTGACAATCTCTTCAACCCTAATTTATTAAAACTGTCCATTTGTTCACACTTGTCCACACAGGGGCCTCCTTACTAGTCTTTAGACATGTGGGGCATGCTCCAGCTTTAAGAAGTGTATGCTTGGTGGCTCATTGCCTGTCACTTCCACCAGGTGCAGGCTTCACTTCATTCAGGAAGAATTAGCACTCTTCTTGAGAAAGATAAAATATTTTTTAAACCTCCTGTAAACATACCATGCTTCTATGACACTTATCTGGGAATTTCTTTTATTGCCAATTCTCTAAACTTAACTGACTTTACATAATATGCCTTGTTTTTCCTGGCCTTCCTCCTCTGAGAAACCATGGTTTCCTCCACAGTCATCCTCTATGCTCTAATGATCTAATTTCTTCATAAAATATATGATAAATATTTAAGCATTTTATTTTGTACTTATTATCATATTCACCACTGATGCCGCTCCCCTAGAATGTAAGCCCAAGCCCCTTAAAGGCAAGGACTTGATCAGTCTTGTTCACTTTTTTATTACAAGAGTCTGCAAATTGCTTGTCTAATGTATTAGACTTTCAGAAAATGTTTGCTAAATAATTGGCAAGTGCCAAACTTTTAATTGTTAATATCAACATTTTAATGAAGTATGATAAATAAAATTGCACATAATATCCTCAGTACAAAAAGGTTACAACCACATATAACAAAATATATCAAGAAACCTCTAAAATAAAGGTACAGATTTTTAAAAAGACATGGAAAAATATGATAATTAATAGTTTCTATATGTATTTGAAGGAAAAATCTAGGGGAAAAGATACAGTGATGGCTTCATTTAAAAATAATTTTCATAAGTCAGCTAATGAACACTAATTGTGCTGTATATGAATGAAAAGGCAGATGTTTTAAAGGATAAGAAAAGAGAATGGAGCACATTATGGCAAGAAAAAAACAAAGTGGTAAGGAAACAGGTGCCAAAGGAGTTGAATCAGGGAGCACACTTTAAAAATAACAAGGAGTTGAAAATAGTTTATATTCTTCCAACATTGATGCATGTTAGTGTTTGTGTTAATGACAACGTCTACAGGCTTTTAAATGATCTTTATTCTCCTGAAATATGGTTCCTATTGTAGAAAATTAATATTAATCTCAACTTTTTTCTTCCCCTATTTTAATGGATATGGAAGAATAACAACTGTCACACAATCTTCAAAAAGTATTCTGTAACCCAGCATAGGAATAAATGATAGATATGGTGCGTCTCCAGTAGGGCTCTGTTGATAATTAATTTTCTGCACACCTCTGGGTGCCACAGTGGCTTTTAACAGACTCTGTAGTGCACATACTCTGAAGTGCACTTTGCTCTAAAACACTGACAGAGGAATAATGGAAAGGGTGAAAAGAGGACAGCTCAGCCCTTGGTGAATGATCTGAAGAATGATTGAATCATTTTTCTTTCTAGTTTGAAAATGAGTTTTGTTTGTGCTGTTCCACATTTTTATTATCCTAAGTATGGCTTGCATTTCCTGTGGAAGAGTTTGTCTTATTCTGACAAATACACATTTGTATATAGGAAAGAGAGGGAGAAGATGTAGTAGTTTTATAGAGGAAAAAAGTGCAATGAAATGACTTATGTTCCTTGAGCAGATATCCGATCCCTGAGAGTATCATTCAAACCATTTGATCCTGCTGGTCTTCATAAATCTTTCCTGTTATGAGGGACTATTCAACTTCTTTTACCATGCTTAACAGAGTTGTTAAATTACTTCTCATCACTTCTTAGTCCTTAGAGATGAGAACTTGGTGGTTAGCGGACTTTATTCAGTGCTTTTATTGTTTTCTAAGTCAGGTCAGGGTAATTTTTGTTTCTGTTCTTTGGCCCGATGCCCCTGCTTTTCCTCTTTTGTCCTTTTCTTGGATTCTGCACTGTCTTCCTTTCACATATTGGCATTTGCTTCTTTATAATCTCATATTCTGAATGACTGCTGAATACGGTAAAGTGTCAGGAACTGTTAAAGTTTTATGAGCCAATTTTGGAATGAGGAAAATGGCAATTGATACTATAAAAGGGAAGAAAGTAAATACTCCTGTTTCAGAGATATTGCAGATTCAGTTCCAGACCACAGCAATGAAGTGGATCTTGAAAATGCAGATCAAAAGAATGTTTTAGTATCCTAGAACATGTAAAAGTTATATACTGTAGTCTATTAAGTGTGTAATAGCATTATGTTTAATAACTTAAGTAAAAATTATTGTTAAGAAATGTTAAACATCCAAAATGTTACACATCATCTGAGATTTCAGTGAGTGATCATCTTTTTGATGGTGGAGGGTCTTGTCTTGATGTCGATGGCTGCTGACTGACAAGGGTAGTGGGTGCTGAAGGCTGGGGTGGCCGTGGTAATTCTCAAAATGAGACAATGACAAAGTTTGTCACATCAGTTGAATCTTCCTTTCCCAATTTCTCTGTAGTGTGCAATAGTGATTGGTAGCACTTTACCTACATTAGAACTTCTTTCAGATTTGAAACCAATCCTCTCAAACTCTTTTGGCTACTTTATCAGCTAAGTTTTTATAATATTGTAAACCTGTTGTTGTCATTTCAACAATGTTTATAGCATCTTCACCAGGAGTAAACTGCGTATCTAGAAACCACCTCCAATGCTCATCCATAGGAAACAACTCCTCATTCATTCAAATTTTATCATGAGTTTGCAGCAATTCAGCCACATCTTCAGGCTTCACTTCTAATTCTAGTTCTCCTGCTACTTCCACTACATCTGTGTTACTTTCACCACTGAAATCTTGAATCCCTCAAAGTACTTCTTTCAGATCCTTGTTGATGTTGATGCTTTGATGTGAATCCCCTCCTGAAAGTTTTTAAATTACTTTGTGCATAGCCATCAAAGCAATCACCATCTATGGCAGCCATAGCCTTACAAAATATATTTCTTAAATGATAAGACTTGAAAGTTGAAATAACTCCTTGATCCATGGGCTGCACAATGGATATTGTTTCAGCAAGCATGAAAACAAGACCAATCTTGTTGTACATCTCCATCATAGATCTTAGGTGACCAGATGCACTGTCGATGAGCAATAATATTTTGAAGGGAATCTTTCTCTTCTGGGCAGTAGTTCTTAACAGTGGGCTTGATATATTCAGTAAACCATTTTGTCATCCATACTTTTTTGTTCCATTTATAGAGCACAGGCAGAGTAGATCATGCATAATTCTTAAGGGCCCTAGGATTTTCAGAATTGTAAGTGGGCATTGGCTTCAATTTAAAGTCACCAACTGCATTAGCCCTAAAAAGAAGAGGTGGCCTGGCCTCTGAAGCCAGGCATTGACTTTTCCTCTCTAGCTATGAAAGTCCTAGGTGGCATCTTCTTCCAATAAGGCTGTTTCATCCACTCTGAAAATCTGTCACTTAGTGTCTCCACCTTCCTTACCTTAGCTGGATCTTCTGGATCACTTGCTGGAGCTTATACATCAGCACTTGCTGCTTTTCCTTGTGCTTTTATGTTTCGGAGGTGGCTTCTTTCCTTAAACCTCATGAACCAACCTCTGCTAGCTTCTAACTTTTCTTCTGCAGCTTCCTCACCTCTCTCAGCCTTCATTGATTTGAAAAGAGTTAGGGCCTTGCACTGGATTAGGCTTTGACTTAAGGGAATGTTGCGGCTGGTTTGATTTTCTATTCAGCTCACTCAAATTTTCTCTATATCAGTAATGCTATTTTGCTTTCTTATCCTTTGTGTGTTCAGTGGAGTAGCACTTTTCATTTCCTTCAAGAACTTGTCCTCTGCATTCACAATCTGTCTGTTTGGCACAAGAGGCCTAATTTTTGGCCTATATTAGCTTTTGACACTTTGACATGATTTCCTCACTAAGCTTAACCACTTCTAGCTTTTGATTTAAAGTGAGAGATGGATGATTCTTCTTTCCCTTGAATGCTTAGAGGCCACTGTAAAGTTATTAACTGGCCTAACTTCAATACTGTTGGGTCCTGGGGAATCGGGAGGCCTAAGGAGAGGGAGAGAAATGAGGAAACCACTGGTTTGGTGGAGCAGTCAGAGCACAGACATTTATTGATTGACTTTGTCATCTTTTATGGGTGAGACTCGGGCTGCCCTAGTGCCAGTCGTCAGTTCAGGCATACCTCAGAGATATTGTGGGTATGGTTCAAGACCATCTCAATAAAGGAAACATCACAATAAAGCAAGTCAAATAAAATTTTTTGCTTTCCCGGTATATATAAGTTTTGTTTATACTACACTGTCATCTTTTATGTCTTAAAAAATGTAAATAATTAAATGATACTTCTGTTAAAAAAATGCTAAGAAACATCTGAGCCTTCAGCGAGTTGATATTACTGATCAGAGATCACTGCAGCAATATAATTATAATGGAAAAGTTTGAAATACTATGAGAATTACCAGAATGTGAAAGAAACATGAAGTGAGCAAATGCTTCTGGAAAATGTTTCCAGTAAACATGACCAATGCAGGATTGCTACAAACCTTCAACTTACAAAAACAGAATAATATCTCTGAAGTACAATAAAGTAAAGCACAATAAAACAGGGTATGCCTGTATGAAGACAGAGATACAGAAAACTAGAAGGTTTGTATGATAGAATTCTATATGAGAGCAGTGGGGAATAGAAGATGCAGATATATTAAGAAGGATAAAGGAAGTCAGAGAAATGAAATAAAAAACTTAAAAAGGAGTGCACAAGACCAGGAAACATAAGGTATATGACTTAAAGCAATTTGAGTTTTGAGGTACATTGAGAAGTAAAGAAATGTCCAAGCAAGTGATGTAATGTGACAAAAATGATGGTAAATTGAGAAGTTATTTTCCCTTTCACAAGAAGGATGCAAATTCTATTCTTTGGTTTATTTGAGG
Source organism: Manis pentadactyla (assembly GCF_030020395.1). Taxonomy (NCBI): domain Eukaryota; kingdom Metazoa; phylum Chordata; class Mammalia; order Pholidota; family Manidae; genus Manis; species Manis pentadactyla. Next base: position 27,495,153 of record NC_080023.1, read on the forward strand.
AAACAATCAATAGTAAGAAGAAAACAAAGGCAAGAAATTAGTTCTCAGTTTGCTGGAGAAAGTTGAATATATCAGATTCAAGAATTGTCAAAAATAAATATCATTAGTCTTTACAGTCAAGTGGGCATGAGTAATTACATACTCTTTTATTCATTTGTTTATTCATTCAGTGAACATGTACTATTTATTAGGTACTATACAAAACAGGAAGACTGAAGGATAAATATATCCCTAGGCATGTAAGAGCTGATGATACATAAGATCTGGGAGGAAGCAGTATTGGGTGAAAACAGGGATGGATAAGGATACATAGCAAAGACAGAACAGATAGGCTCTCCTGATGAATGGACATGGGATATATTTGAATAGAGTCATTAATGATATCAAAGATTTTGGTCTACTCACAAGAAAGACACAGTTCCTGACTGTGAAGTTTAAGATGTATTTTAGACATACAATATGTTGAGCAGTCAGCGTGTAATAAAAGATTAGAATTAGGAAGAGATAACTAGTCTGAGGAGAGAAATTTGTGAGTTTGACATATAGAAAATATTTAAATTCAAATCTGTGAAAATAAGTGAGATCAGTAAAGAAGTGGAAATGCAGGGGAGAAACTCAAGAACTAATCCTACTGACATTCAGGATTGAAAAGAGATGCGAGTAAAGTAGACTGAGAAAGTTAAACAGGGATGATAGAAGAATTACCCAGAAGACTGTTATATCACAAACTTAGTGAAGGAAGTTTTTAAAGCAAGAGGGCATGATCAATGACAGTATCAACTGCTGACTAGATAAGTAAAGATGAATAACTCACATGTGAGAGAGGTGTACAGTAAGTGATGGAGAACAATGAAATAATGGTGACATAAATATCTTGAAGATCTCTACAGATTGTTGGGTTTGGGGTTCCAAAGGGAGTGAATGAGACAGGCAGAAGCAAGTGATTAGGAGTAGGATAGATGAACCTGAAATTAAAGGCTGCTGTAGTGGCATGCTACACATATTAAGATTCTTCTAATAGCCAATTGTTAAATTTTCAGGAAGTTTGAAAGCTGGTTCTAGAACCACTAGTACTTTAAAAGCAGCTATGGTTGGGTAATTTGCATGATAGGCATAGGCAAATTCTACTAACCCAGACTTTTTTTTTCTTTCCTGGAGCTGGTTTACTGACATACCACATGTGGCATGTATTTATCATAGTAGTGTCTAAAGTATAATTCTTAGAATGAGTGCTAAAGGAAGTTGAGAGAGAAGCTAATAGAGGAAATGAGTTCAAATAGTGAAGAATCCAAAGTATTGTAAGTATCTTCTATATATTGTTCTTCATATGTACCTTGAAAAAATAAAAAAAATAAAGACAGATGTACAACTAGAAAGAGTACAAAGTCAGAAGCTACAAACTACTAGAAATGATGGAGCTGTGAGATAATAGCATTAAGGAATAGTGTAAGGTATACCCAGGCAATATTTGATACAAAGCCTGGAGTGTTAGGTATAAGAAAAGAACAATGGTCTACAAGTGATAATAGGAGCAAGGCACCCATGTGCCCAGTCACAGGCTTTGTGGTATGAGAAATGTGGGAGAAAAAAAATTACCTTCACTTGAGAAGTCTATGTGGGTAGCAGAATTTGTAGAGGGAAGCCAGATATTTTTTTATTAAATCACAAATGTAAATAGAAAATTCAGAAGAAAAGTTGACTATATTAAAGATTGTTCTGACAATGTTTTATCAATTCCAGAGTCCTGAGAAAGATTTTGAGGTATTAGAATGGGAAAATTACAGAGACATAAGTATAAGAGTGCTGGATGTGGTAGTTGGTGTGGGAGACTTTGGGTACTTGTGTGGACCTATATCAAGAGGAATAAAGGACTTCATGAGGTTAATTGTAGTGCATTCAGAATAGGTAGGGATGGCAAGGTCGCGTTGAATGGGAAGCAGTGGCAGGCTTCTGATTCTTACTCTTCATCCTTCGTAATGAGATTACAAGGTTTGGAAGTTATAGTCTTAGGCCACTCTGACTTTTGAGAGAGTTTAGACCTCTGGGGACCAGGGTGTTATACTGCGAGACCCTCCCCTCACTGCTGATAAGGGTAGGAAGCGAAAGGGAGGTGTGACCTTTAGTCCCAGAGCCCAAGCCTACATCTTGACCTCTGAGTCTCTTTCAAACTAAATATTTCTAGAAATATGGAGATGGGAATTGATTTTTAAACTGTGAAGATTTTATTTTACTCTTCATAAGTACTACAGCTGTCCAAGTGTAAATCAAAGATAGCCTTTGATTATGGGTAGCAGTGATGTGTAAACAGTCCATTTATCTCATTTATCCTTCTCCTGTGAATGGAATCCTTTTTTTTTTCTTTTCAGGAGAGTCCATTCAATGCATCTCTCTCTCTTTTTTTCTTTTTAAATATAAAGTAAGGAAGAACATACTGACCTGGGATTAGGATTGCATTACTTGCCTTGAAGTCTCCAGTATCCTTATGATACAAAGCTAGTAGGCAGTAAGAACTTTACATAAGAAGCTAAGATTCTTCTGGAAAGAAAGGGACCTGATATCCTAAGTGCTTCCTGCATTTCAAGTCAAAGTGACAGGATGGCATAGTTGGAGACCACCCTGTCTTACATCTCATAGTAGGGAGATAGAGTAAAATAAAATGACTTCCAAGGAGACAAAAAATATGGTTTGAAGACATGGTTTCAGGTAACTGAGGCATGAAGGATTGTGATAAGGGCTGATACCATCAGGGCTTACTGTAAATCTGTGGAAGGCCCTTACATCCCAGGCATCATTGTGCAGTATGGTGTGGTGTGGTCTAATGGAACTGTAACTTTAGATCCGGAGTGTGTCACACCACTTGAGGGTGGCAGTGCATAGAAACGAACATGGAATGGTTGCTCAGTGGATGAGCATCCCCAGAACTGTGCAAGAGCAGAACAGTTGCAAAGTTCCTGGAAAAGGACTCATATTCTTTGTGCTGGGAAATATTTCTCCTGTAGATGACAAACCTTCCCTGCTCCCACATGTTTGGTGTGTATATGAGTCTGGATTTCTTGGAGAACTCAAAGTGGTTTTTAGAAGAGGATGATAGTGACAACATATTTTTTTGGACTCCTATGCCCATCTGAAAACAAGGGATTAAAACAGATGTGACAGTGTTTTATTCTGACTTCTTGGGACAGTTCATATTTAAGTTCTTAAAAATTCACCAATTTATTACTTCTAAACTTTTGCTTAATTGCTTTATGTCTTATGCTTCTATTTGGACAGTGTCCATTGCTTACTCAACTTTGCATCCTTACTATCTACCACAGTTGGAAACAGCAGCAAGGTCATTAATTAACATTTGTTGGATGGGTTCAAAGGTTATAGATTTCTTGATTCTCAGATTCAGCCGTTGGTGTTCAGAGTATAGCACTGGTACTGAGAACTGACTCTAAGATATTTAAAGAAGTAATACATGCTGAGTTAGAATTAGCCTTTCCAAGCAATTAGTTCATAATTGAATTCATAAATTAATTAATAAGTAATGGATTTCTAAGTTTATAAAAACAGAAATAAACATTTTAATTTGTTACAACCTGTAAGTTGATACTCTAAATTGAAAATAATTTAATAGATAGGAAGATTTATGCCCAGCAGGTAGCTGAGATTTACTTTATTAGAAATTTCATGTATGTATTGCTTTTAAAGTTCTTCCACTATTATTTCAATTGTTAAACAAATGCTTAAAGGTTATGGTAAAGTAATGGAATTTTTATGACTACCCAAAATACAAATGAAGAAACTCTTAAACTCAACAGTTAAAAGACAGACACCCCAATTAAATAATGAGCAAAAGACATGAACAGACACCTCACCAAGGAAAATATACAGATGGCAAATAAGCAATAAAAACATGCTCCATATCATATGTCATTAGGGGAGTGCAGATTAAAACAACAGTGAGACATATTACTCACTGGGTAGGGTAGTTAAAATACAGAGCCCTGGCAACTCTAAATGCTGAAGAGGACGAAGAGCAACAGGAATTCCCATTCATTGTTGGTGTCCACAGAAAAACCTATTTATTGCAGCTTTATTCATAATTGCCAGAAGTTGGAAACAGATAATATTCTTAAAGAGGTGAATGTTTAAACAAACTGAGGTCTGTACATACAATGGACCGAAAAATAAAGAAAATATATGAACTATCGAGTTACAAAAAGGACCTTAATTTCATATTGCTGATTGAAAGAAGCCAATCTGAAAAGACTACGTACTGTATGATTTAACTATATACATTTGGAAAAGGAAAAACTATGGAGACAGTAAAAAGATCAGTGGCTTCCAGGGCCTCAGGAACTGGGGAAGAGAGAACAGGGGAAGCACTGGGGAACTTCAAGATAGGAAGGGATTCTGTTTGATACAGTGTTGGTAGATACAGGCCATTATACATTTGTAAAAACCTTTCAGTGTATAGCACAAAGAGTGAATTCTAATGGAAATGATAGACTTTTCTTACAGTGTATCAACATTGTCTCATTGTTACAAATATACCATACTAATAATGTAAGATGTTAACAGTAAGGGAAACTATGTATGGAAACTCTCATACAGTTAAGAGACTGAATGAAATCACTTTCTGCCCTTTAGAAATTAGTATTAGTTATTGCACTGAATAGAGATTACTACTCTTATTGCAACATACACACACACAAATATCAGAAGTCCATGTTGGTTCTATTGAATTCATATATAACCTCCATACATGGTCACATGTATGGTAATATGGGTAACAATCACTGTTCCACTGACATACAAGAACTTTGGAAAGCATGTTTCTCTGTACAGTGGTTTGTTCTAGCCCATGGAGCATAAGAATGATTCTCTCTCTTAGTCTGATTAAAACGTTTTACCATAGAGCTGGCTGCTGAGTGTGATTTTCTGTGACTAAAGCGTGGAACTGAACTAATTACTCCTTTACCAAAAGCAGAAGCCAAATTTACCAAAGTAGTTTCATAATTATGGAACACGAAAGTGGCTCTTTTGCTTAAATTACTTAGGTGACATTAGCGTTTTAGTTCAGAATAGTTTTGCACATTTAACGTTATATGGGTGTGTGTGTATGTGTATCTGCTGGAGACTAAGGAGTTATACCCAAATCCAGGACACCTTCCATGAATAACACTGATGTTGGAACTGAACAGAAATTTAGAAGTATAGTCTTATAATAGTGGCATCTGATAAAAGAGGAAGAAAGACAGTATATGATATGTGATACATATATTACACAAATATATAACATGTAGGATACAGTGTTCTATATATTATAGATAAAATATAAAACAGTATAAATATGGTCATATGTTCTACTTTACATGTGTGTATATGTGATATGGCATTTATCACAATGCTTTGTGTTCATGACATCAGCTCATATATCATATACTCCTGTATTAGTGCAAGAATTTTTTTTTAGGGGAAAGTCTACATTTGGGATAATTTCTATGGGCCCCAAATCTTCCAGTCAAAGTTATTAACAGTCTACAATTTTTATACATAGTTCACAATTATTAGGATTTCTTTTTAGGATTGCATAGACTGAATCCTTTTTAGGATTCTTTCTAAAGTAAGGTTCTACTTTATTGAGGGATTCTGTGTTCTTCTCTTAATTGTTTCAGATTTCACTATTCATTTGATTTTGTGGAATCCATTCCTTATAATGAGAGAAGATCATCTAATAAAGATCCCAACAATTTTGAGTCATGGATTTGAATATCAATACATTTTCCAGACCTTTCAGCATTAATTATAAACCAGTTATTTTCCATATTTTACTTTTGCAATTAACTTTCTCAAATGGTCTTTGAAGTAGGTGAAATCTATATTATAAATTCATGAAGCCATAAGTAATTATAATGCACCATTTTATTGACCTTAATTGCCAGAATATAAAAATGTCTAACCATTATTTTTTTCTGGTAAGTGATAAAAATACCTTTCAACTGCTACTTTTACTGTGGATTTAAATAATAACCCCCTTTTAATAGACTTAACTATAAATGCTTTGAGTATGATAATCATATATTCCTAGCTTTATATACTCTCCTCTCTGGGTCTCATACAGTTTTTACACATTGTAGCATTCTAAAAAATGTTTAATTTATTAGGGCTTTATTAAAATTAAGGTACATCTGTTTTATTTTAAAAATATGTTGAACTTTAAGTTTGAATTTTAAACAGTGAAGACATGTGTAGATGAAATTATGTAAATTCGCATATGCAATTATATATGCAAAGAGAATAATCTATTTACCCCTGCTATAAAAAAATCATGAATGTTTAACAAATATGTTTACTCTCTACAGCCTAAGTACTAGAAAAATGCTATTAATCATATTAATGCTATTTATGGTAAAATATCAACTAATTCAACTTATTTGATGAAAGTGTAGAGTTTTAACAGTCTCCAGAATGTCATCTGATTACTATCATCACCAGTCAAGGATGACAGATATTGACATCCATGTTTCAAGAACATTCAGCTCCTACTTACTGACACATTTTTTATAACTTTAACAGAAACATAAGAGAGAAGATAGTATCTTAGATGTCTATGGCAAAAAGATAATTGTTTTAGAGATAGATAAGCAACATTTTTTCCAAAACAATGCTTTCTTGAAACCAATAAAAAATTATTTGGGTTTCTCAGTTGTTTTCCCATGAAAAAATAATAGCAAAATGTTCCCTGAATTCACTGGAGTAGAAATCATGGAGAAACTCAAACGAGAACATGAATTCCTTTCTAAATGTTGCTCAAATGCGAATGTTAATTTATGGGAAAAATGTGAGATTTTAACAATTAGTTTATATTCAATTCAACTATAATTTTTCTTTTGTTGACAAACTAGAATGAAAAGCTTGTTTTTTCCAAAATACTTCAGTATGGAGTTTTTTTTTTTCAGTCTTATTGAGGTGTAATTAACATAAAATTATAAGATACTTAAAGTCGATGTTCTAATAATTTGATACACACATACTAAGTGAAAGGATTCTTTCCTTCTAGTTAATTAATATATCTATCACTTCACATATTCATCTTCTTATTTTTCTGGTGGGAATATTTCAATTTTGTCATGCAATATTATCAACCATAGTCACCATGTTATATATTAGATCCTTAGACCATATTCATCTTATAGCTGAAAATTTGTACAAGTCACATTTAATATTTATGCATTCTACATGGTAGCAGAAAGTTACTAGGCTGGAATTATTTCTACTGGTCCATCATTAAAATTCACCTATTCTAAATTGCTCTTATTTGCTTAATGTGGTGCATACATTGTAAGGGCAGTATGTCCATGACAATGTTTTATGTACTATGTGAATCAACCTAAAAAAAGGAAACCATAAACCTTACTATTAGATGGAGACACAAATAACTGATTACTAATGCTATAGACCAGGGGTTGGCAAGTGTTATTTTTATGAAAAGTCCAGATAAAAAATAGTTAAGGGTTTATGAGCAGTATTTTCTTTGTCACAACTGTTCAGCTCCACGGTTGCAGCACAAGAGCCATCATAGACAGCTGTTAACTCCAGGGAGGGGAAATTCTAGGGCAAAATACCTAGCTGAAAATGAAATCAGTCAAAGGGAGAAATAAAGTTAAAAACCCGATTATTGCTTATGAACAGTGGTGCGGGGGCCATCTCTCTCCTGCTCTGGAAGAAGCAAGTGATACCCCCCAACGCCAACCTCTCAGGTTCAGATAAGCCCTTGGTCGCTCAGGTAATTACCCATTGATATGGAGATGAACTATCTCTCTCCACCCCTGAGGAATGCCTGTTTATATGGAAATGAACTAAAGCCAGGTGAGAGATTCTGGAAATACTTCAATTTTACCCACAAAAACACATAAAGGAAGTGGCTATGTTCCCATAAGACTTTATTGACACTGAAATATGAATTTCATAAAATTTTATGATATAAATATCAATCTCCTTTTGCTACATTTTCAACTATTTAAAATGTAAGCAACATTCATATCATGTGACCTAATATGCAAGTGATAAAAATTAATAAAAATTTTATGTATGTTTTAGAGATATAAAAGCAATTTTAACAATTCAAAATACAGAGGGGATAATAAAATAAAAGGCAGAAAAATTTTGTCATTGAGTTAGAAATGGATTCTTAGAGAAAGTAATGATTTAGCACTTACAGTAAGTCTGTAATTAGTAATAGAGGTCAAGCAATTGGGAGGAAATAGAGATAGAAACAAGTTCTTAAAGGTTCAAATGCAGAATATGTTCAAATGAATACAGTGTGTCTTGGTTATTTGGAACTTAGAAATAATTTGGATTTTGATGGTAATTACCAATAATCTCTCCATTGCTATTCTATAAACTTTAATTTTTCTTAGCTTATGTTGAGGATAAAATGTTCATCTTAAGAATTTAATAATAAATATAAAATGTTTTTTAAAAATTTTTTATTAAGGCATGATTGATATACACTCTTATGAAGATTTCACATGAAAAACAATGTGGTTACTACATTTACCCATATTATCAAGTCCCCACCCATACCCCAATGCAGTCACTGTCCATCAGTGCAGCAAGTTGCCAGAGATCCACTATGTGCCTTTTCTGTGCTACACTGTTCTCCCTATGACCCCCCACACCATGTGTACTGAACATAATACCCCTCAATCCCCTTCTCCCCCTCCCAACCCGCCCTCCCACACCCCTCCCATTTGGTAACCACTAGTTCATTCTTGGAGTCTCTGAGTCTGCTGCCATTTTGTTCCTTCAGTTTTGCTTCATTGTTATACTCCCAAAATGAGGGAAATCATTTGGCACAAATAAAATGTTTTTAATATCTGATGAGTATACTCAATATTCCCAAAATACCTAACTTTGATATTCATATTACATATGGGCATTTCATTTATAGAAAGCTTTGTAGAATGTTCTCTTCTTCACCATGATTTTATCTCATGTTTTTTTTCTCTGGTTTTTGCCTTTGAAATTAAAAAAAAAATCAAATATGCAAGTAAACAGTATGAAAGTAGTCTCTTCTGAGGTGGAATTCTAGAACAAACAGTCCCCATTTGGCACAGGTTTCAAAGATACTGTGTTACTATTATAACTTCAAAAATGAGAACACAACTTAGTGAACAGAAATTCCTCCTTGCATATCACATATCCTGCATAAAAGCTGTTACTTTAAGTCTCCAAACTAAGCAATTTTATTGAAAGAAAAACTCATAGTAGTTGTGTAACATGGATAAAATTAAACAGCCAATTAAGACAAGTCTTACCTTTTCAAAAACTGATTACAGAATCATGTGACCAAATCAAATCATGGAGCTGCTCAAGATACCAGCACTTAAATTTGTGTATTACAGGTAGTCAGGATGACAGATTTTAATTCTCAAGCAGGTCAGATTTCTTGATGCAGCATGCAGAAAATATTTTCTCAGAACCTAATAGCAACATTAGCTTCAATGTTATAAAATTGGCTTGGTAATATCATACTTGAACACTTATCTCCAGGCCAATATATTTTGAAAGCACAAGGATAGCAAATTATTCATATTTTGAATGGCCTTACTAAAGAATAATAATGGGCAGAATTCTTGCTTTCAAAAAACATTTCATTTAAGACAAGGCTATGCACAAGCTATAAAATTGCTGTGCCAGGTTTCAAACCTAAGCAGCTTGATCCAAGAGTCTGCACTCTTCACCACTGTATAATATTATTCCGGAAGTAAGTTATACCAAGTAGTTCATCCATTGTAAGTTTTCCCACTGACATACTTGCATAGCAGGCATTCCAGGAATTCCCTACAAATGTACTGAATCGGATTAATCTCTGCTTCATTTATATTTTTAATTTTATTTACATTTGAGATAGAAATATTTTTGAAGTCAAAATAATAAGGTAAGAGAGTAAAAGTTGAAGAAATGGTCTTCATGCCAAATGCAAGAAATGCAAATAATAGCATGCTGGGTAATGAGGATGCATTCTTGCCAGAACATTTGCCAGTCATTCAATAATTTTACTAGAGGGTAGGAAACATTCAAAATTCCATGATGACATAGTTGTCTTGGTGGTGTCAGGAAGCTCTCTCTATAGCAGTGGAGTTCTGAGTCCAGGGACACTGAAACACTCTCCACTGATGCCCAACAGCTTCTGAAACTATTACTGGCTGGTGGCCATTCAGGTCAGCTGTCAACAACCTTACTGGCATATAAAAATCAGCTCAGCTTGAAGGAAAGACTACAGAAATTTTTACATTTAATTTCTTTACTGCTAATATAAGTATCAGTGTATTAGCCTGAACCATTTTTCTTATGTACCTTGTTGTGCCAATAGATTGCTTTCTCAAGAAAGTTATAAATGCCCTAAAAATACTAATTTCATTTTGGTCACAGGATCTCCATGTAGTAAGTACTCACTCATTTATGCATATATTAGTGATTCATTCCCTCTCTATAAGTGCTTCTCAGTTATGTCTATGAATGTATCTGACTTACATGAATCTAAATTACAGTAAAATGACTCAATATAATTATGCCAAATAATCCCAAACCATTCTGCAGTTATTTTTCCAGTTAATTTTTATTGGGATTTATTTTTATTTTATTTAATTTTACTTTATTTTTATTTTATCAGGATATAACTGACACAACATTATGTAGCTGTAAGGTATACAGTGTGTTGATTTGATACATTTGTATTGCATATAAACGACCATGGTATTAGTTAACCTTTCACATCACATAATTATCATTTCTTTTTTGTGATGGAGGCAATTAACTTCTCGTCTGCTAGCAACTTTAAAGTTTATAATATAGTATTGTAGTCTATAATTACTATGCTGTGCATTAGATCATCAGGGTTTATTTACCTACTGGTTGTGAATTTAAAGAACATTTCCCCAGTTCCCCAGCCCCTGAGTCTCTAGTATCCACCATACTCTGTTTTTGCAAGTTTTCCTTTTTTAAATGACACATGTTAGTGGTATCATACAGTATTTAAATTTCTATTCCCAGTTTAAGTCATTTCATGTTTTCAATTTTTACTTTTCTCAATACATTAGGCACTATATAAAGACTAATATGTTATATATTATATTACATAATTTTATATTACTGTAAAATACATTATTTTATATAATATAAAAATTAGTTCTCATGAAATTACTACATTGTTCAGCTACAGTTCCATGTTAAGGACATTTCAGAAAGTTTAACACCCAAGTCTCTTCTGAAAATGTTCTAAATATGAAGTTTTCACTGAGTACTCTGAAGAGACCCATCTGATGTGTCTAATTAAGTGCCAAGTGGGCATGAACTGGGTCTAATTGTTCTTTATAGCATTTAGTGCATTGTTGATGCTTAAAGCATCTTTAAATGATGACAATAGTAACAATGTCCCCTGGCCTCCTGATAGAATGTTCCCTCCCTTGCTATTTTCTCTCTGCTGGGTGCATTATAAGACCCAGTCTCACAGTCCAAATTGCTTGGATTGTGGCTCTTTGTTTTCATGCTTTGGCATCCTGCTTTCACTATATTTATTGGTATTTTGGCATTTCTTACACTAAGGAGATATGGGAATTGGCTTGTCTCTATGTAATCCTTGACCTCTGAAAATTCCCTCATAGTAAACCCATCAAAATGTTCTTAATTTCTAATATTTTGATCAAGAAATTCATAGTTTGAAGTAAAGAAATGTAAGTTTTCCTTTCCTCAAAGAAAAAAAAGAAGTCACCAAATAACTCTTAAAAACTTTATTCAGTTTCAGTGTCTTGAGATGTTATTCAGTTTCTATGCCCAGTGTTATAAATCACATAGACATTTATCTTTCCATTCCAAAAGATCAGCAGAAAGCTGAGGGAAGCTTTTACATTATTGCAAATTCCCAATAGTTTCGCCATGATAAACCTTTGTCTGCTAAAAATCTCTATTGCTTTTTTCCACAATTTAAAATGGTTACATTATCTAATTCATGCATGGCTCTTGAGATATGGCAGTGTCACGGATTATTTTATTACTTAAGGATAATATAATAGCCAGTATTTCTAGAATAAAATAAAATATTTTATTTTTCATTTTAGGTATTACAAATATATATGTATATTTTGAAAAGATACAATAAAATTATATATCCCAAATAATACAGCCCCCTTGGCAAAGTTCTAATAATAAGCTAAAAGTCTTCGGATACCTCCATACTGATGTCATGCAATTCAGACTTCTAACCATATTAGAACAAAAACTTGCTCTATGAATTCAACTTGTAGGTCTGTAATAATGCCGGTATATAGATTAAGAAAAATAAGGACTTGTCTAATTTTATCAAGATGGTTGAATAATGTATTTCATACTACTTAAAGCATTGTTTGATTTATTACTGGTATTTAGTCATTCCCAGGACTCGCAAACACATATCTTATCCTCGTTATCTCCTGATACCTTAAAATTAATATGCACAAAATATATTTAGTGAAATGAAACAATTATTGTTGGCAAGAACTTAAACTCCAAATACCATTGTAATCCTCTGGTGGCATAAAATAAAGAAAGCAGAACACTAAATTTGATAAATTAAAATGAGAATAAAGAATTATTGATTGTTAAGGTTCCAGGAAACTGTGCTTAGACACATTTGATCCAATATTTGCAGCAACTGCATGAGGTGTTACTGTCACCATTTTACAGATACAGAGACTGAGCATAAAAAAATTTGTTGATTTGGACAAGGTCACTTTGCTAATAAATAATAAATGCAAGACTCTAATTCAGGTAGTCAGACACAAAGGGCAGTTACAGAGTACATAGAAATGGTTAAAGTGATTTCCAGTACCTACAAAGACTTAGCACTTTCCTTTGGTTTTTCTACAAATCCATACCAGCATTGGAGTCCTCTGTATCTTACCCCCAGGATGGCAAGATAAATACCAGGTAACCAACTCAGGGTTAAAGCAAGCAGAGGGGCATTTATTTCAGTGAAGGATAATTTGTTCTCATTCTGCTGTTACTCTTTTACCAAGTCTGGTGTCTTAATAGTATCTTTGCATTTAAGACATCAGTTTTTGTGTTCTTACCTGGATGTGGAGTTGGAAAATAAATGGTACATAATGGACTGGGAGAAAAAATGATGGGATGAGTTATCTTGAGACTTTCTAAGTAACCAATTACTATTTCAAATGTCATGCAATGATTGCTTGATTGAGTCAATGAATAATTACCGAATTTCAACTAAGAATTGAACTCTGGGTGGATACTATGGCAGATAAGTAAGAAATGTGTAGATGAAACAACTGATAAAAAATACAGGCATTTATGATATACAATGGTACCCAACACATCAACTTTATCACATTCCTTTTTTAAGATATTTAAAAAAATCCAAGTGAACAAATCTAAATTATGGTTCCTCAAATGAGAGGGGACATTTGTAATTTCTTTTTCTTATTGCTCTTATTGTTATCATATTATTATTTAAATCATGTATTTGATTATGGGGAGTAAGTATGGCTGATCTATTCTAAAAAAACATTTTAAAGAATCACTCCCACATCAGTTCGAGAATATTTCCGTTGATCCAGTGTTAAAGAAATCAGGACAATCTAGCATATATATTTTGTTACAGAGCTTTTTGGCTCTCTTCATGGGCATATTACATTGCAATCTTCCAAAATATTCCAGTTAAATAACTAAGAAAAAGAATAAGTGTGGTCTGGGAAGAACCCAGTTCAATATAGGTTACCAGATTTTTCTTCTGTGTCATTGTCCCAATATTAAGCCTGATTGTGAAGGAGAAAATTAGAAGTGGTCAGAGGAACATTATAGGATAAAAATAGAAATAGAATAGAAATAGAATAGAAATAGAAATAGAAAGTCAATCTTGACTTTAATGAAAATCATGATCTAAGTTGGGAAATAGACAAACAAAAAAGACAAATATTTTCATTTTTTGGAGAAATAAAGTGTCTACTGTACACTTAATCTCTGCCCTTAGACTATCCTCCTTATACATACAAGACTGAGAAATACGGATGAAGGAAAATTTTCTGATATGCATATTATTTTTGCTTTCAAAAAATAAATTAACAAATTCACAGAATGGCTGTTATAGTACTTATATCTCTTAGATCCATTATCTCCTTCAAAACATATTTGTCAAAGGCTTTTCAGTGTTTGGAGTTGAATAACATTAAGGAACAGTTTGAAAAGAATAGATAAAAAGGGTTAGACTTAGGAAACCTCATCGCCTGGAAGGCTTAGCTCTCTTCCATACTACACATGAAACAAGAATCAAGTTCTTATTTTTATGATAGCGTCTGAGGAGAAGCATCATTTCTATCAATTTTTTTATTGGTGAGACATAGTAAAACATATCTCTAGAATATTTAATGGAGGTGAAGACCCTAAAATTTAATTTGAGGTCTCAAATTAAAGAAAGAAACCATTAAGAACAGTATAACATTCAGAGACTCAGCAGGAAACATGACAGTTGAATAGAATTGTTAAATATAATTACACAATGAAAATTTCCCATTGGAAGGTTAGGTGATTTGCCCTAATGTCAGTGCACATAAAAGAGATCAGTGAATACTCAAGGGATGGGAAGTTGTGAAAACATGAGATAAAGATGTGTACCTTGTGGTTGACTCACAGGGATTTCAGTGAAACATGTACAGTAGTCATCATGTGACATTTTGTATGTGAAACTTAAAACCTAATCAATATTTTTAGTGACATCATCTTCAAAGGATTAACAATATATGGCAATCTTTGCCTTCAGGAATTATGTCAAAATTCATACCAAATGTAGAGTACTCAAACAAATGGAAAAATATCTCTGGTTCATGAATGGGAAGAATTAATATTACTAAAATGTCTGCAATTTATATATTCCATATATATATTCCAGCCATTTATATATTCCAACTAAAAAATGGGCAAAAGGCAGGAGTTGACATATTTCCAAAGATACACAAATAGCCAACAGGTACCTAAAAAGTTACTCAGCATTACTAGTCATCAGGTAAATGCAAATCAAAACCACAATGAGATATTACCTTATACCTGTTAAAATGGCTATTATCAAAAAATACAAAATAGGTAGAAATGATGTCAAGAATGTGGAGAAAAAGAAACTCTTGTGTACTGCTGGTCAGAATGTAAATTGTTATAGCCATTATCAAAAACAGTATGGAATTTCCTCAAAAAAATTTTAAGTATCATATGATCCAGCAATCCCATTTCTGGGTATTTATTCAAAAGAAAAAAAATCACAATCTTGAAGAGATATCTGTACTCCCATGTTCACTGTACATTATTCACCATAGCCAAGAATGGAAACCATCGAAGTGTCTATTGTCAGATAAGTGGATAAACACACACATTAGGATATTATTCAGCCATTAAGAAAAGAAAATCCTGCTATTTGTGACAACATAGATAGACCTCTGCAATTAGTCAGAGGAAGTCAAACACTTACATGTAAAATCACAAAATCATAGTAACAGAGTGGATTAGTGGTTGGCAGAGGAAGGGAGGTGGGGCAAATGGATGAAGATAGTCAAAGTGTGTAAACTTCTGGCTATAAGATTATTAAGTTCTGGGGATATAATATACAGCATAGTGATTATAGCTACCAACTATTAAATACTTGAAAGTTGCTAAGAAAGTAAATCTTGAAAATTCTCACTACAAAAAAATGTAATTATGTGAGGTGACAGTTGTGCTAGTTATATTGTAATCATGTCACAGTATATGTATATATCACATCATCACATTGCACACCTTAAACTTGTACAATGTTATATGTCAATTATATCTCTATAAAGCTGAAAATAAACTAGAAACATTTCATATTATCAAAAGTGTATATATCATTTCAGTGAAATTATTTACGTGAAAATTTATGTCATGATAATTTACTGTATGGGACAAATATTGACAAATAAATTGACAAAAAAAGTGGTGGCTTGGTGTAAATGACATAAAGCTGTGAGAAAAATTGAAGACTATTCTAATGACTTTTCATGAAAATATGCTATTTAAGGCCTATAAAATAGAGTTCTAGAAAAATGACAAAAGGAGCTATCCAGCTATTCCTAATGTAAACAAGGAATAGCTCTGAATGTTCATAACATCACCTTTCAAAGTTAGTCTGTAGGCTGTCTAACAACTCATGGGAACATAAAAGGATAAAGACAGGTTTCTCCCTATGTGAGAGGGGTATATCATCTCCCATTTTATTTTGGTACATACTATTTGGAAAATGATGAATCCCCCCAAAAGCATTAACGGCAATGTTCTGGGCCACTCATTTATGTATCA
Source organism: Manis pentadactyla (assembly GCF_030020395.1). Lineage (NCBI taxonomy): Eukaryota > Metazoa > Chordata > Mammalia > Pholidota > Manidae > Manis > Manis pentadactyla. The sequence goes on from NC_080023.1 coordinate 27,511,500, forward strand.
CTTCATATGTCTACTTATCTATTCTTTTTTGGTTGTTATAAAAAGCCAGTTCCTATTATTTAAAAAAAGAAAGAGAAGTATATAAAATTTTAGTATCATCTGTATCTAACTCTACTTAGAAGTAGTTGCTGAGTATATTTTGGTGAAGAACTTGGACACAAAGGGCTAGCCAGCCCTAGGCTTGATTCTTCACTGACATCTACGAGTAACTTTGGAAAGAAAGGGTAACCACCATACTGCTTACTTTACTTACATGTAAAATGTGTGGAATATTAAGAATAGTTACATATAATATCTGCCTTATAGGTTTGTTATATTA